>NW_007726302.1:548098-549654 GCF_000696425.1 Galeopterus variegatus | reverse complement strand
TCACACACACACATACACACACACACTCTCACACACACTTACACAAAAACAAACAAACATCAACAACAACATCAACAACAACAACAACAACAACAAAAACCGGGGGCGGGGGGGAGAGGAAGATTTGACACTTTTCTCTTGCTGCTTTTAGGATTCTCTTTTTATCTTTGAACTTTGCCAGTTTGACTATAATGCGTTTTGGAGAGAATCTTTTTGGGTTAAATCTGTTTGGGGATCTTTGAGCCTCCTGAATCTGAAGGTCCATGTCTCTCCCTGTACCTGGGAAATTTTCCATTATTTCATTGAATATATCCTAGGCTCCTGCCTTGGACCACAGGCATGCTCCTTACCTGCTGCTGGGCAGTAGGGGCTCCCCTCTGCTCAGTATATGTTGATTTATAGCTGTATGTTCCAGGGTTTCATAATTTATTCTTTTCCTTACAGAAAGGGATTTAAGTTGTCTGTAATTTTTGTTGGTATTATTTTACCATGTATGAATGGTTATTTCTCCACACTTTTAATTAAGCATTTTATATGATTCTGTTTTCTCTCCTTTCTCAGCATATTGCTCATACTTATTTTTGTAGTTTTTGAAATGGTTGCTCTGGAGTTTGAAATATATACTTATAACTATTCAAGTCCACTTCTAAATAAGCTTATACCACTTCACAAGTAGTGCAAGTACCTTATAGTAACAAAAAATTTATAGTTGCTTTCTCCCATCCTTTGAATTATTGCTGGAATTCATTTCACTTATACATAGGCATATACAATTGACCCTTGAGCAGTGTAGGGGATGAGGCATTTACCTCAGCACAGTCAAAAAATCCTCTTGTAACTTTTCCTTAGTTGCAGCAGTTTTGTGCTGTGTGCCCTGAGCTTTACTGTAGTGTGGGAAGGGGGCACCAAGTCAGTTCTTAAATAGTAAAGTAGTTAACTTAGTTACTAACAACCTACTATTGGGTAGGCTACTTAACTGTTTAGTTGGGTATATCATGCATTTATGACATGCCTAACCCAAATTTCCCCCAAATACTGTATTTATTGGAAAAAATCAGTGTATAAGTGGACCTGTGCAGTTCAAACCTGTATTATTCATGGGTTTGCTGCATGTATATATGCATGCATGATCAAATGCATTGTTGCTATTATTATTTTCAATAAATTATTGTATGCCCAATCAATTAAGAATAAGAAAAATGAAAGTTTTTGTTTACCTTAACTTATTCCTTCTTTAACTCTCTTCTTTTTTTTTTTTTTTTTTTAAATGCAGATCTGAGTTTCTGGCCTATATAAATTATCTTCTCACTGAAGAACTTCTTTTATGATTTCTCACAAGGCAGGTCTACTGGCAAGAAATTCCCTCAGTTTTTGTTTGTCTTAGAAAGTCTTTATTTTTCATTCATTTTTGAAAGATAATTTGGCAGGGTACAGAATACTAGGTGGTTGTTGTTTTTTCTTTCTGTCAACACTTTAAATATTGTACTCTAGTCTGTTCTTTTTTTTTTTTTTTTTGTCTTTTGTCTTTTTCCGTGTCTGGCAACGGATCGCAACCC
>NW_007726302.1:545353-547457 GCF_000696425.1 Galeopterus variegatus | reverse complement strand
ACCGGTCCGTATGTGGGATCCGAACCCTCGGGCAGGAGTGCCGCCGCGCTTCCCAAGCGGCACACTATTCAGTGTGCCACCGGGCCGGCCCCTCTAGTCTGTTCTTACTTGCATGGTTTCTGGGAGAGAAGTCAGGTGTAATTCTTTTCTTTGTTCCTATCTAAGTAAGGTATCTTCTTCCTCTGACTTAAGGTTTTTTCTTTATCTTTAATTTTCTGCAGTTTGAATATAATATATATAGGTGTAGTTTTCTGAATTTATCCTACCTGGTGTTCTCTGACCTTCCAGGGTCTGTGGTTTGATCTGATGTTAATTTGAGAAAATTCTCAGTCATTATTGCTTTTAATATTTCTTCTGTTCCTTTCTCTCTTTGTTCTCTTTCTGGAATTCCTGTTATGCATAGTTACACCTTTTGTATTTGACCCATAGTTCTTGAATGTTTTTTTGTTTGTTTGTTTCAATCTTTTTTTATTTCCCAGTTTTGGAAGTTTTTATTGAAATATTTTCAAAGTTAGAGATTCTTTCCCCATCTGTATCCGGTCTGCTATTAAGCCCATTGAAGGCATTTAAAAAATTTCTGTTAGTGTTTTTGATTTCTAGCATTTATTTTTTATTTCTCTTCAAATGTTCATTTCTTTGCTTACATTATCCATCTGTTCTTACACTGGTAGCCTTAGCATATTAATCATAGTTTTTTCAAGTTCATGATCTGGTCATTCTAACATCTCTATCATATCTGAATCTTTTTCTGATGCTTAGTCTGTCTCTTCAAACCGTGTTTTTTGGTCTTCAGTTTGCCTTGCAATTTTTTTGTGGAAAGCTGAACATGTACTCGGTGAAAGGAACTCCTATAAGTAGGTCTTCAGTTGTGTGGTGGTAAGATGTGGAGGCGGGCAAGTACTTTATACTTCTGTGATTACGTCTTAGTCATTTAGTGGGCCTGTGCTCCTGAGCTTTACAAACGACTCTCAGTTTTTCATCTCTACCACTACTTCTGCCCCCATAGGTGGCAGAGGATGGCTGGAAGTGGCTGGAGTTGGTATTTCTCTTCATCTACATTGGTTAAGCTCTGATAAAACCCCAGCAGGCTAGGCTCTTGTGAAATAATTTCTCTTAAAGGCAGGCCTTGTTAAGAACAGAATGCTCTGGTATTTCAAAATGGTGGCAAGCAGGAGGGGACTCTTTTCTGATCTTTACTGTGAGAACATTGTCTAACTCTTGGAGGTAAAACTCACAAAATGGTGGGGTTCTCCTATGATTGGTTCCCCCTAGAGTTTTTAAACTCTCAGACTTGTCCACACTGAACCTCCAGCAGTTTGCCAATCACAGTTTAGGTTTTCTTATCATGGTGCTGGTTCCCAAGGAGGTTTCTGCTATGATAAATTGTGATTCTCTGTAGTTTTGGAGGCAGCAGTACTGTGACCTCAGTCCTCTGATGAATCTTTATAGAGCTGTTGATTGTTCAGTTTGATCAGCTTTTTACTTGTTGTTAGGACAAAGTGGTGACTTCTAAGCTCTTTACTGGAAACCGTAAGTTCTCTCCATAATCTTTTCTAATGGTTATTATTAAAATTTTTTAAATGTCCATAATCATGGATGAAATAAATGGTTTGTAGTTTTAATTTTTCTTTTCCTGACTACGATTGAGGTCGAGAAACTTTTCACATATAACTTGGTCTTTTGTATTTTTCTTTTTATTATCTGCTCACAGTTTTTGCCCATTTTTTTGCTGTACTATTTGGTGACTTTCTTTGAACTGGCATTTAATTTTTTTTTTTTCCTTTTTGTCTTTTTTACTGACCGGTAACGGGATCGCAACCCTCNTTTTATTATCTGCTCACAGTTTTTGCCCATTTTTTTGCTGTACTATTTGGTGACTTTCTTTGAACTGGCATTTAATTTTTTTTTTTTCCTTTTTGTCTTTTTTACTGACCGGTAACGGGATCGCAACCCTCGGTGTTGCGCCCGCACCACGCTCAGCCAGTGAGCGGGAACCGGTCTCCACATGGGATCCTAACCCTCAGCGGGAGCGCCGCCGCGCTCCCAAGCGGGGCACACTCCTGCGAGCCACCTGCCCAGCCCGAAATAAATTTGATAATAGAGA
>NW_007726302.1:523611-545343 GCF_000696425.1 Galeopterus variegatus | reverse complement strand
ATCAGCTTTTTACTTGTTGTTAGGACAAAGTGGTGACTTCTAAGCTCTTTACTGGAAACTGTAAGTTCTCTCCATAATCTTTTCTAATGGTTATTATTAAAATTTTTTAAATGTCCATAATCATGGATGAAATAAATGGTTTGTAGTTTTAATTTTTCTTTTCCTGACTACGATTGAGGTCGAGAAACTTTTCACATATAACTTGGTCTTTTGTATTTTTCTTTTTATTATCTGCTCACAGTTTTTGCCCATTTTTTTGCTGTACTATTTGGTGACTTTCTTTTAACTGGCATTTAATTTTTTTTTTTCCTTTTTGTCTTTTTTACTGACCGGTAACGGGATCGCAACCCTCGGTGTTGCGCCCGCACCACGCTCAGCCAGTGAGCGGGAACCGGTCTCCACATGGGATCCTAACCCTCAGCGGGAGCGCCGCCGCGCTCCCAAGCGGTGCACTCTCCAGTGTGCCACCGGGCTGGCCCATTTAATTTTTATTAATGGTAAACTTACCTTAAATGAAGGATTCTAAAAAGACATAGTAATATCCACCTGTGTGGAACTGAAAAATAAAATAACCATAAATGTCTTTTTTTAGAGTGATGATGTGTTTGGTGTCTAGGACCCTCACCCAATAGTTAGGGATTTTTAAAAAATGTAATTTTATACCTATGGTTCAAATAATTTTTTTTAATGTATTTTTCTTAAAGTAGTCTGAAATGACTTATTAAAATAAAGATTTTTTTCCTTTTTTTTTTTTTGCAATTTGAAACAAACTGAGATCATCTTAAGTGCAGGGTTTATTAAAATCTATTTTTGATAAACAAGACTTTAATGTGATAGAATGGAGTAAAATTGAAAGACATTTCAGAGATTGAAATGTTTTTGTTTCCATTTGTGTTACCATATGCTGTGATCCACAGATTTGGTTTGACTTAATATAGGAATCATAAAAGGGAATAACTAATTCATGCATTTTTTAAAAAAACCACTGTTCGTGTAACTTACATAACTCATAAAAATGGGTACTGTAAAAATAGTGCTTTAATAATACTTCATGCTAACCAACTGATTATAGACTGAATGCTAGGTAAGTAGGGAAAGAAATAAATAGATTTTCTTTTTAGTCATTCTTTTTAAATGATTACATACATATACACATATAAAAGCTCTTCTGGTGATTCAAATGTGACTTTTCATATTTATGGTTTTTTTTAATGAACTTGATTTCATGAATTATTCTTTTTTATGCAAATTGTGACTGCATGTTTGGTATGTGAACTTCAGGGTGGCATTATAGCTTCCTGCCCAGTACTCAACAAGTAATATCACTAATGAACTTGATTTCATGAATTATTCTTTTTTATGCAAATTGTGACTGCATGTGTGGTATGTGAACTTCAGGGTGGCATTATAGCTTCCTGCCCAGTACTCAACAAGTAATATCACTGTACATTTTTTAGTTGGTTTCTACTTACTACCAAGTATAATGGTTGATAAAATGTTATCTATGAAATCATTTTTCCCTTTTTTTTGAATTTATGAACTGAGTTTTTAGTATTATCAACCTACAGTCTATGTGACTGTTGTTGAAGAATTCCATGTGTTATATAGTATTATGATTTAAAAAAAAGTGATTTACTATGATAAAAAAATAAATGATTTTTGCTCTATATTTTATTGTATTCTCTTGAGTAGATATTCTTACACTGACATTGACATCAGAGGTTCAGTGCCAATTTCAGAATGCTTTCAACAACTGATATTGAAGGGAGTACCCTCTTATGATTTTTTTGCCAAATGGAGAAGTTACATTTGATAAACATTTTCCTTTGGTGACCAAATTCTTAGCTAAAACCCGAATAATTTATGAGCATTTGCTTTCATAGGAAGAACAAAAAGTACATGGTCATTGTACACTTTAAACTCTTTTCTGAGGTCAACAATATTTCATACTTTTTTTTAAAATTTAGAAAACTTTAAAAATATAATGTTCTTTTTTCCAGTGCATTTTATAGGTAATTATGACTTTCCACTACATTCTATATGTACATTTTTCTTTTTCAGGCACTAAAATCTTTTTCTTTTGCAGCTATCTGGAGCTTGAAGGATTCCTAAGAGCCTGTTAGAAAATCAGAAATATTTCTCCCTCATAATTATAAACACTGTGATATTTAACCTGTTGTACTCACATATCCAAATTGCAATATAAGAAAAATAATAAATTTGGCGTCCCCAAAAGCATTATTTATCAGTAATTCTTGGGCCTAAGGATTTTATATTTTCAGAATTTTATTTATCTTTTTATTTAACAAGTATTCATTGAAAGTCGTGAATATACAAGATACTTTGCTGACTACTCTAAGTGAGTCAACAGATAAATAAAACAAAACTGCCTGACTGTCAAGGAACTTGCATTCCCATAGAAGAAAAAAGGCAAATGTACACTAAATAAAGTATAAGGTGCAATGAGTACTGCACTAAAGGTTAGGGAACTCAGGTACTTCTATTCCTGGCAATTTCATGAAATGGAGATCCTGGAATCTTCTAAGTGCAAATAATGTAAAAATGCTAGGCAAACTACTAAAGGCAAAAATCACACTTTTAAATGAATCAGTGAAAATTTTTATTTACCATAGGCCTAGATGTATAAAGCTCCCAGAGGCGTGGCAGAAATAAATGAAAATTCTTCCTGAAGGAATAAACTTCCAACTCAGATCTCAAAGATGTCCTCATATATGAATCCAAAATAAAAGCATAAAATAAAATAAAACACACATAAAGGAGAGCTACCATGAGAGAGAGCATGTATATCAATGGAAATTTTAACCAGATTACCAAAGACTTTAGATATTAGAATTACTAGATAGATGATGTGAAATAAGCATGTTTTAGACATTGGTGTTTTAAAATAGATATAATCATTTTGGAAAAATGTTTGTCATTATTATGAAAAGCAGAACCTTTTCCTTGCCTCATAATCCAGAAATTCTGGTCCTAGATATGTTTATGTGTACCAGATGACACACACAAGAATATTAATTGCATTGTTTTTCTTAACAAGAAAACCAGAAGCAAAAACCAGAAAGCACTGTAATGTCCATTAACATGAGAATACTATGTGGCAGTGAAATTGGCAGCATAACAGTTATACACATCAGCATGGTTGAACCTTAAAATCATAATCCTAAATTGAGAAATGCAGTTTGTAAAGGACTGCAGTCAGTATGCTAGTATTAACATAACTTCACAAAATCAAACAGTATTTACGTATTCATGCACATACAGATAAAACTGTAAAGGAGAGCAAGAAGTTATTAAGAAGCAAGTAGGTGAAGTGGTTTCCTCTGAGAAGGAGGACCTAGGAAGTCTCAACAGTATTGGTAGGGTTGAATTTTTCAAATCGTTTAGTGAATGAATGGATGCTTGTTCTATTAGTATGCTTGATAAACTATATGTTGCTTTTTTATATTTTATTAATAACTTCATAATTAATATGATAAAGTAAGAAAGGCAGAGAAGTTCGAAAGAAGCAGAGGAAAGTGTCATGTCTGGTAGATCAAAGAAAGTGTCATGAATGAAGTGCCTGCAGAGGGAAAATCTTGGATTTGTTTTAGAAATGCAAGTGATCTAAATTATTTAAAAAAGGTTTTTTTTTCTTAAATTTAATTTTATTCAAAATATTTTAACATTGACTTGTACATATTTGTGAGGTACAGTATGTTGTTTTAATATATGCATATACTACTGCACAATGATTCACTTAGGGTAGATAGCATAGTCCACTTTTCCTCCTGTCCCTTCACCCCCACCTCTGATAGCCTATTAGTCTACTCTACTTCTATGAGAACCACTTTTTTTTTGGATTTTACATATGAGCGATATCATGTGGTATTTGTTTTTTTGTGTGCCTGATTTACTTCACTTAACATGATGGTTTCCAGTTCCATCCATGTTGATGCAAATGATAGGATATCCTTTTTTTTAATGACCAAGTAGTAGTCCATTGTGTATACATACCACAGTTTTTTTCCCCATTCATCCACTGATGGATATTTAAGTTGATTCCATCTTTTGGCTATAGTAAATAGTGCTGTGATGAACATGGGAGTGCAGGTGTCTTTTTTATGTATTGAGTTCATTTCCTTTGGGTATATACCCAGCAGTGAGATAGCTGGGTGGTAGGGTAGATCTATTTTTAGCTTTCTGAGGAACCTCCTTACTATTTTGTACATTGGCTGTATCAATTTACACTCCCACCAGCAGTGTAGGAGAGTTCTTTTTTCTCCACATCCTCACCAGCATTTGTTATGTTTTGTCTTATTGGTAATGGCCATTCTAACTGGAATGAGATGATATCTCATTGTGGTTTTATTTATTTATTTATTTTTTTTTTGTCTGTTGTCTTTTTTCCGTGTCCGGCAACGGATCGCAACCCTCAGTGTTGCCCCCGTACTGGACCGGGGACCGGCAACGGGATCGCAAGCCTCGGTGTTGCTCCCGCGCCTCGCTCAGCCAGTGAGCGGGAGCCGGTCTATATATGGGATCCGAACCCTCGGACGGGAGCGCCGCCGCGCTTCCCAAGCAGCGCACTATCCAGTGCGCCACCGGGTCGGCCATATCTCATTGTGGTTTTAATTTGTGTTTCCCTGATGATTAGTGATGCTGAGCATTTTTTCATGTGCCTGTTGGCCATTTGTACATGAGGTACATGTCTTCTTTTGAGAAATGTCTGTTCAGGTCCTTAGTCCTTTTTATTTTCTTTTATTTACATTTTTCTCTTTTTTAGTATACTAACATGCCAAGCATGCTCCCTCTTCTGTCTTTTACATTACTTGGTCTGGAAGGCTTGTCACCCAGATTTCCATGTGGACAAAGCCATAACTTCATCAGGTCCCTGTTTGAAGGTCGTCTTATCATAAGGGCCATCAATCACTTCCCATCACTCTCTGTCTTCTTATCCTGCTTTATTATAATTATAGTTTTAAAGTTTTTATTTTATCAATATACAGTGTAGTTGATTTTAGTGTCCCTTTACCACTTCCTTCTTCCCCCCTCCTTGTCCACCCTCCTATCCATCAACATCATATCTGTTCACTTTTCTTAACAAGTTCAAGGAATTGTGATTGTTGTTGTCTTCTTCGCCGCACTGCCCCCCCACCCCCCGCTTGCTTGTGTATTTATTTATTTTTAGTTCACACAAATAAGGGAGAACATGTGGTATTTCTTTTTCTGTGCCTGACTTATTTCAGTTAATATAATTTTCTCTAAGTCCGTCCATGTTGTTGCAAATGGTAGTATGTCATTCTTTTTTATAGTGGTGTAGAATTCCATTGTGTAGATATACCACATTTTCCATATCCACTCATCTGATGATAGACATTTGGGCTGGTTCCAACTCTTGGCTATTGTAAATAGTGCTGCAATAAACATTGGAGTACAGGTATCCCTTTGACATGATGATTTCCATTCTACTGGGTATATTCCCAGCGGTGGAATAGCTGGGTCATAAGGTACATCTGTCTATAATTGTTTGAGGAAATGCCAAACAATTCTTCATAAAGGCTGTACCATTTTGCAGTCCCACTAACAGTGTAGGAGGGTTTTTTTTTTTCTGCAGTCTCGCCAGCATTTATCATTCTCAGTCGTTTGTATATTAGCTGTCCTAACTGGAGTGAGATGATATCTCAGTGTGGTTATAATTTGCATTTCCTGAATGCTGAGTGTTGTTGAGTATTTTTTCCTGTGTTGTTGGCCATTTGTATATCTTCTTTTGAGAAATGCCTATTCAGCTCCTTTGCCCATTTTTTAATTGGGTTACTTGTTTTTTTGTTATAAAGTTGTTTGAGTTCCTTGTATGCTGTAGATATTAATCCTTTGTTAGATGTATATTTTGCAAATATTTTCTCTCACACTGTTGGTTGTCTTTTAAGTCTGTTAATTGTTTCTTTTGCTGTGCAGAAGCTTTTAAGTTTGATATAATCCCATTTATTTTTCCTTTGGTTGCCTGTGCTTTTAGGGTCATATTCAGGAAGTCTGTACCCAATCCTACTTCCTGGAGTGTTTCCCCTATGTTTTCTTTAAAGAGTTTTATTGTTTCAGGGTGTATCTTTAATTCTTTAATCCATTTTGAGTTGGTTTTGGTATATGGTGAGAGGTATGGGTCTAGTTTCATTCTGCTGTGTATGAATATCCAGTTTTCCCAGCACCATTTATTGAAGAGGCAGTCTCTTCCCCAGTGTGTAGACTTGGTGCCTTTGTCAAAGATCAGATGGCTGTAGGTATATGGGTTGATTTCTGGATTCTCTATTCTATTCCATTGATCCATGTGTCTGGTTTTATGCCAGTGCCATGCTGTTTTGGTTATTATAGCTTTGTAGTATAGTTGAAAGTCAGGTAGTGTTATACCTCCAGCTTTATTTTTTTTTCTAAGTATTGCTTTGGCTATTCATGGTCTTTCATTATTCCATATAAATGTCTGGATAGTTTTTTCCATTTCTGAGAAAAATGTCACTGGAATTTTGATGGGGATTGCATTGAATTTGTAGATCACTTTGGGTAGTATGGACATTTTTCACAATGTTAATTCTTCCAATCCAAGAGAATGGGATATCTTTCCATTTTGTGTCCTCTTTAATTTCTCTCAACAGTGGTTTGTAGTTCTCAATGTAGAGATTTTTCATATCCTTGGTTAACATTATTCCTAAGTATTTCATTTTTTTAGTGGCTATTGTAAATGGGCTAGCTTTCTTGATTTCTTTTTCTGCATGTTCACTGTTGGAGTATAGAAATGCTGCTGATTTTTGTGTGTTGGTTTTGTATCCTGCAACTTTGCTGAAATCATTTATCAACTCTAAGAGTTTTTTGATAGAGGCTTTAGGCTGTTCAATATGTAGGATCATGTCATCTGCAAACAGGGACAGTTTGACTTCATCTTTTCCAATCTGGATGCCCTTTATTTCCTTTTCTTCTCTGATTACTCTGGCTAGAACTTCCCACACTATGTTGAATAGGAGTGGTTAGAGTGAGAATCCTCGTTTAGTTCCTGTTCCATTCAGGATGATACTGGCAGTAGGCTTGTCATATATGGCTTTAATTATGTTGAGATACTTTCCATCTATACCTAACTTGTAGAGAGTCTTTATCATGAATGAATGTTGAATTTTGTCAAATGCTTTTGCAGCGTCTATAGAGATGATCATATGGTCTTTGTCTTTGATTTTATTGACGTGGTATATCACATTTATTGATTTGCATATGTCGAACCAGTCTTGCATCCCTGGGATGAATCTCACTTGATCATGGTGTATAATTTTATGTATGTGTTGCTGTATTCTGTTAGCTGGTATTTTATTGAGGAATTTTGCATCTCTATTCATCAAGGATATTGGCCTGTAGTTTTCTTTTTCGTTGTATCTTTGTCTGGCTTTGGTATCAGGGTAATGTTTGTTTCATAAAATGAGTTTGGGAGAATGGTCTCTGTTTCAGTCTTTCGCAGTAGTTTGTAGACAATAGCAGTAGTTTGTAGACAATTGGTATCAATTCCTCTTCGGAGGTTTGGTAGAATTCTGCAGTTAACCCATCTGCTCCTGGGCTATTCTTTGTTGGGAGCCTTCAGATAACAGCTTTAATCTCTTTTATTGTTACTGTTCTGTTCAGATTTCCTACATCTTCTTGGCTCAATTTTGGTAGTTGATGTGTGTCCAGAAATTTTTCCATTTCCTCCAGATTTTCAAATTTGTTGGCATATACTTGTTTATAATAGTCTCTAATGAGTTTTGTATTTCTGAGGTATCAGTTGTAATATCACCTTTGCATTTATAATTTTTGTTATTTGGGTCTTCTCTCTTCTTAGTTAGCCTTGCTAATGATTTGTCCATTTTATTTATCTTTTCAAAAAACACAACTTTTTGATTCATTGACCCTTTATATCATTTTTTGGGTTTCTATTTGATTAAGTTCTGCTCTGATGTGAATTATTTTGGGGGGTTTAGATTGTTCTTGTTTTTCTAGTTCCTTAAGGTGAAGTGTTAGGTTGTTTACTTTCCATCTTTCCATTCTTTGGAAGTAAGCATTTAATGTGATAAATTTCCCCCTTAGTACAGCTTTTGTAGTATACCACAGGTTTTGGTGTGGTGTGTTATTATTTTCATTAGGTTCAAGAAATTTTTTGATTTCCTGTTTAATTTCTTCTTGGACCCCTATGCATTAAGTAGAATGCTGTTTAATTTCCATGTGTTTGTATAGTTTCCAGAGTTTCATTTGTTATTGATTTCTAATTTTAATCCATTGTGATCTGAAAAAATACATGAAATATTTCCAATTTTTATGAATTTGTTGAGAGTTGATTCGTGACCTAACATGTTATCTATCCTGGAGAATATTCCATGTATTGATGAGAAGAATGAATATCCTGAGGTTGTTGGATAGAATGTTCTGTAGATATCTGCCAAGTCCAATTGGTCTAAAGTGGTGTTTATATCATGTGTTTCTCTGCTGATTCTTTGCCTAGATGATCTGTCCAATATTGAGAGTGGGGTGTTCAGGTCCTCTGCTTTTACTGTATTAGTGTCTATCTCATTCTTTAGGTCTAATAGTGTTTGCTTTATATATCTGGCTGCTCTGACATTGGGTGCACATATATTTATGATTGTTATGTCTTCTTGATGGATAAATCCTTTATCATTATATAGTGGCCTTCTTTATCTCTTTTTATGGTTTTTGGTTTGAAGTCTATTTTATCAGATATAAGAATGGCTACTCTAGCTCGTTTTTCATTTCTATTTGCATGGTACATCTTTTTCCATACTTTCACTCAGTCTATGTGTATCTTTACAGGTGAGGTGAGTCTCTTGAAGGCAGTATATAGTTGGGTCCACCTTTTTAATCCAGCCAGTCAGCCCGTGTCTTTTGAGTGGGGAATTTAATCCTTTTACATTAAGAGTTGTTATTGATAGGTGTTGTTTTACTCCTAGCATTTTATTGATTTTTGTTTGGATGTCTTAAGTGTCTTTTGTTCCTTTCTTTCTGATTTACTATTTGTCTTCTGTATTTGTTGGTTTCTTGGGCTGGTAGATAAACTTTTTTTTCTCTTTATGGTTAGCATTTTTATTTTACTAGTGGGTTTTGTTTTTTCTTGAGTAACTATGGCCATGGTGGTTGTTTTTCAGGTATCAAACCCAGTACTCCCTTGAGAATTTCTTGTAAGGTTGGTCGTGTGGTAGCGAACTGCTGCAGTTTTTGTTTGTCTGAGAAATATACTATTTGTCCTTCATTTCGAAAGGATAGCTTTGCTGGGTAAAGTATTCTTGGTTGGCATTTTTTGTCTTTTAGTATTTTTAATATATCATCCCATTCTTTTCTGGCTTTTAGGGTTTGTGATGAAATTATGATGTTAGTCTGATTGGGGCTCCCTCATAAGTGACTTGATGCTTTTCTCTTGCAGCTTTTAAGATTCTCTCTTTTTCTTTGAGTTTTGCCAGTTTGACTATCACATGTCTTGGAGAGGACCTTTTTGGGTTGAATATGTTTGGGGATCTTTGAGCCTCCTGAATCTGAATATCTTTGTCTTTCCCTATACCTGGGAAGTTTTCTGCCACTTTTTCATTAAATATGTTTTCAGTGCCATTTCCTTTTTCCTCCCCTCCTGGAATACCCATGATTCAGATATTTGAGTGCTTAAGGTTGTCTGTTATCTCGCTAAGATTTTTTTCAATGTTTTTCATTCTTTTTTCTTTTTCTTTCTTTTTTTTTTTTTTTGTCCACCTGTGTTATTTCAAACAGCCCATCTTCAGGGTCAGAAATTCTCTCTTGTTTCAAACAGCCCATCTTCAGGGTCAGAAATTCTCTCTTGTGCTTGTTCTAGCCTGCTGGTTAAACTCTCTGTTGTGTTTTTTATTTCATTGAATGAATTCTTCAGCCCTGCAAGCTCTGCTACATTCTTTTTCATGGCATTGATTTCTTTGTACATTTCTTCTTTCAAGTCCTGTATACTTTTTCTCATTTCATTGTGTTGTCTAACTGAGTTTTCTTGTATCTCATTTAGTTTCCTTAGAATTGTTGCTTGAAATTCCTTGTCAGTCGTTTCAGGGACTACCTGTTCTATAGGATCTAGTGCTTGAGAGTTATTATTACCCTTTGGTGGTGGTGTACCTTCTTGATTTTTTACTTTTCTGGTATCTTTCCTTTGGTGTTTAGTCATCGTTTCAGGAGATTTCATGGTTTAGTCGTTTGATCCTAATGTCTGGCTAGGATCCTGCAGGGATGGCCAATTTGGCACAGCTGCCTCTGTAATTGTAAGTGTGAGGCTTGGACCTCTCTGGGCTGCGGGAACTGGCCTGGGCTGGGAGTCCTGCAGCAGTGCCTACCTGCTCCAGCGTGGGTACCTTGGGGCTCATGGGCCTGGCAGCTCTTGGGCCTCTCTCCTTAGTCCATTTTTAATATGGTTATTTTGTTTTTTGCTGTTGAGTCATTGAAGTTCCTTGTATATTCTTGATATCAGCCCCTTGTCTGGTATGTGGTTGGCAAACACTTTCTCCTATTTGGTAGGTTGTCTTTTGCCTTTATTGACAGTGTTCCTTGCTGTGCAGAAGTTTTTTATTTTGATGTAGTCCCATTTATGTATTTTTGCTCTAGTTTCCTGTGCCTTTGTAGTCTCACTCAAAAACGTGCTGCCCACTCCCATTTTGTGTAGCGTTTTCCCTATGTTTTCTTCTAGTAGTTTCATAGTTTTGGGTCTTAAATTTAGGTATTTAATCCATTTTGGGTTGATTTTTGTGTATGGTAATATTCCTTCTGTTTTGATTTTGTTCCTGATTATATGGACATCATGTGCATTAACATTTACATTTCTCCAGCAGAAGAAAACTATCTGGATATAATTTAATAATCTTTTAGATTATTTTAGTCTATGTATTCACCAAGTTGAGACATTTCTCTTTGGAGGCTACAACATTACCAGAAAGATTGTTTCTTATGTATCATCCCTCTAAAGGGATATGAATTGAAAAACTCCCATCCTTACTCATTTATAAACACCATTTTTCATTGTGAAATATAAGTTCAGAGGCTAATTCCAAAAAAAAAAAAGACTTTTGGAGTTGTATGCTAGGATGTGGGATGGATTAGAAGAAAGGGAGCTTGGAGGTGAGGTACTCATTTATAGGCCATGGCAGTTAGAGAAGCAGAACTAGATTGTATAGGAAGGAGAGTCATGTACTAAAGACTCTTTAAGAAAATCTCTGGGGCTTGATGGTTGGTTGAATGTGACGAGAGTGGGGGAAAGGCATTAAATATCTACAGTTTTGATTCTGAAGGACATGGAATTACATGCCGATAAGAAATTATAAGAGTGTCGTGTGTAAAACATTGGACATGTAGAGAGAATGGGATTGGTTTTGACCATGTTGTAGTAGAGGTGTTACAGGCACAACAGTCAGTTGTATATGTGAGGCTACAGCTTAAGAGGGAAGTTGAAACTTGGGGCTGTTCTCATAATTTATGGTATCTTCCATAGAATGGACGATCCTGCTGAGAGAACAAATGTGTTCACGTGTCATTTCCTCAAAGAGGTTTTTCCTAACCACTTTACCTAAAATTGTACTCCTCCTCTTTCCTTCCTCAGGTTTATGTTTCTTCTTAGCCCTTCTTGATTTATTCTGTATTTATTTATTATTGTCTATGTTCTTTTAGCAGAGCATAAATTCTATAAAAGCAGACATTTTGACTGTTATTTTCCCCCCATTGCTATATCCCTAGTAGCTAGAACAGTGTTTAGTAAATAGAAATATTTGTAGGTTGAATGAATGAGAATAGAGCTGAAGGTGAAAACCTTAAAGGATGTCTGCCTTTAGGCATGGTTGGAAAAAGAGTATGATGTGAAGAGGATAGAAAAGAGAGGGAGGGTGGGTGGGAGAGAAGAGCACACTGTGATTTGGAAGGCAGATATAGAAGAAATTTCTTGACATAACTGAAGGATTGCCAAGTGTTTAGAGATGTAAATGAATACGGAGAAAAGGCATTTTGGTTTAGGCCTTATGATGGTTTGAGTCAACTTTCAAGTTTGTGCAGTGGCAGAGTAAGGAAAAAAAAGAATCCACTGAGCGGTTGGGAGATAAAGAGCATCAGAAGTGATAAAGAAGGTCTTTTGAGCCAGGGTCTTTGGTGACAAGCTGGTGATGTTTTTAGAATTTAGTAGATGACTGACATTCATAACTTTGTCCCTAAACTATGTACTAATATTACACAAACTTATCGAAGAGTAATACTTTGCTTTTCATCCTTAAAATTTTTTTTTTTTATTTAACTGGAGCACATCCCATAGAGAATCACAGAGTTGCAATATAAATCATGTTTTTTCTCTCATGATATAAGGTATATATGTAGGATTTCAGAATATTTTTAAGTGTATAGAGATTTTATAAATCAAAGTGCATTTAAATGAGTGGGTAGAATGGGGACAAAAGGGAAAACAAAAGATGGCAAGTCTCTACAAGGATGGCAGTCATTTTAGAAATGAATGTGGTTTTCTAAGGGTCTTCAAGAATGTTCATTAGGAATGTTCCGCTCATAGCAGAATTGAATACCTTTTGCTTGTCCCTTTCTGAGAAGCTGAGGTGGTAAGCTCTGAAATACCTCTTAGAGTGGCCTCTTTTTTTTTTTTAAACAGAATCTTAAGAAATATCTTATTTAAAACAAACAGAAAGCGTGTGTGAGAATGCCAGGAGGTTAGAATAGGAAGAGTGATTAGATAAAGAATACTCAGTGGAATTGTTGAAAGTAGTAAAAATTTGAGACTTTTTTCTTTTGCTAGAATGGATGATTAAAAATCACATTTATTGACCTGTATAACTGTTGTTTGAAAAGAAACAGCTTATTTGTTTGTTAAATTGATTAGCACCTTGATTTGATTTTTCTGTGCATGTTGAGTATAACAGAGTAATTGCAATTTATGAGGAACCTAGAGGTTACCTTTTTTTAACATAGCTAATGCATTTTTATCTTTGAACAAAACTAGGTCATCCTGAGTTCAATCATTTTTCTCTTCTTCCTCTCCAATTACAAATAAGAAAAATGAAAAAAAATTTGTTATGTATTAAATTACTTAGAGAATTGATCAGCAGCAGACTAACAAGGTGGACTTATTGGAATTAGTGGAAATTGGTAGCTGGCAGCAGGAGAATGACTTCTCAGGATTTTGTACTGTCAAAATGGAAGTCTGTTTTCTCCTGTGGCTGAGGCTTCCTGTTAAACAGGAGCTCTAGCCTTTGGAGCCTAGAAATCCCTTATATTGTGGGCGCTTGGAGCTTTTTAAGTAGCAGAGGATGATGTATCAACATCCAGCGTAGTCTCCCTCACCCAGACTTTCCAGGAACCAAACCAAAAAGCTATTTAAAATAGCTAAAAAGTTTTGATAACTGGAAATTATTTGGTAATATTATTTGGTTGGAAAGCAAATAATAAGCATCCTGTAAAATATAATGTTCTGAAGAGATTCTTGTAGTATTTTGTAATACTTAGATACAAAGATGAAAAACAAGTGACGATTTTATAAATATAGAAACCAGTATTTTAAAAATCCAACTCAAATACTAAGTGACTGATAACCAATAAAAATGCTGTATGTGAAAATTTGCTCCCTTGCATGATTTTGAAACAATGGCACTTTAAACAAAAACATTTGGGTGTAATAAGCCTTTGATTTTTTTAAAAAAAGACATTTTTAAGACAATTGAAGAAATTTTAGTAGATTAGATGATATTTTGAATTACTACTGATAATCTTAGGCACGATAATATTGTGGTTTTGGTAAGAGAATGTCTTGGTTCTTAGGAAATATCTTCTATAATTTTTAGAATGAAAGGTTATAATGTTTGACATTTACTTTAAAGTGGCTCAGAAAAAAAGTGTGTGTGTGTGTGTGTGTGTATTTCTATCTCTATATGAGAAAATACAAATGTAGCAAAATGTTAATTTGGGAATCTAGGTGAAGAGTATGAAAATCTTCATTGTATTACTATTTCAGCTTCCCTGATGATTTGAAACTTTATTATTTTAGAACTAAATCAAATTTTATTGATAGTTACTTTATTTTTAATTTTAATTTTTTATTATTAACATATTCATCTTGGGCCGACCCCGTGGCTCACTCTGGTGAGTGTGGCACTGGGAGCGCAGTGGCGCTAGGAGTGCCGAGGCCGCGGGTTTGGATCCTATATAGGGATGGCTGGTGCGCTCACTGGCTGAGCGCGGTGTGGGTGGCACCAAGCCAAGGGTTACAATCCCCTTACCGGTCACAAAAAAAAAAAAACATATTCATCTTGCAAATCATAATTTTTCTTATGCCCTTTACCCAACTTATCACTCCCCAAGCACCCTGCCTGCCTCCCCCCATCTCTAGTGTTCTTGGGTTTGTTCTCTCCTTCTGAAAGTTCAACATATTGTGGTTTGCTCTTTCTTTTTTTCTTTCTTTCCTTACTTCCTTCTTTCCTTCCTAGCACCCAGTTATGAGTGAGAATATGCAGTATTTCTCTTTCCTTGTCTGGCTTATTTCACTTAACATAATTTTCTCCAGACTCATCCATGTTGCTGCAGATAGCAGAATTTCTTTCTTTTTTATGGCTGAGTAGTAGTCATTATGTATATATACCACATTTTCCTTATCCAGCTATCCATCAGTAGACACTGAGGTTGGTTCCATATGCTGGCTATTGTAAATAGAGCTGTGATGAATATGGGAGTGCAGGTAACACTTTGACATGATGATTTCCATTACTTTGGGTATATACCCAGAAGAGGGACTGCTGGATTATAGGGTAGTTCTATCTGTAGTTGTTTGAGGAACCTCCATACTGTTTTCTATAATGGCTTTGCTAATTTATAGCCCCACTAACAGTGTAAAAGAGTTCCCCTTTCCCTGCATCCTCACCAGCATTTGTTATTCTTTGTCTTTTTAATAATGGTCAGTCTAACTGGGGTGAGATGATATCTCAATATGATTTAGATTTGCATTTCTCTGATGATTAGTGATGCTAAACATTTTTTCATGTACCTGTTGGCCATTTATATGTCTTCCTTTGAAAAATGTCTTTTCTTCTCCTTTGCCCATTTTTTTAATTGGATTATTTGGTTTTTTTACTGTATAGTTGTTTGAGTTCTTTTTATATTATGGATATCAATCTCTTGTCAGATGTATAGTTTGTAAACATTTTCTCCCATTCTGTAGGATGTCTTTCTCCTCTGTTGATTGTTTCCTTTGCTGTGCAGAAGCTTTTAAAGTTTGGTAAATCCTATTCGTTTATTTTTTCTTTTGTTGCTTGTGCTTTTGGGATCTTATTTGTAAAATATTTGCCCAGTCCTACTTCCTGGAGTGTTTTCCCTATGTTTTCCTTTAGTAATTTCATGGTTTGGGGTCTTACATTTAAATCTTTAGTCCATTTTGAGTTGCTTTTGGTATATGGTGAGAGGTACAGGTCCAGTTTCATTCCTCTGCATATGGATGTCCAATTTTCCTAGCACCTTTTATTTATCAGGCAGTCTTTTTCCCAATGTATGTTCTTGTTGCCTTTGTCAAAGATCAACCAGCTGTAAGTGTGTGGGTTGATTCCTGGGTTTTCTGTTCTGTTCCATTGATCTGAGTGTTTTTATGCCAGTTCCTTGCTGTTTTGGCTACAATGGCTTTGTAATATAATTTGAAGTCAGATAGTGCTATATCTCTGGCTTTATTTTTTTTTTGCTCAGGATTGCTTTGGCTTTTCTGGGTCTTTTGTTGTTTCATATGAATGTTAGGATTGTTTTTTCTATTTCTGTGAAGAATGTCATTTGTATTTTGATGGGGATTACATTGAATCTATAGATAGGTTTGGGTAGAATGGGCATTTTGATGATGTTAATTCATCCCATGCAAGAGCATGGTATGTCTTTCTACATTTTTGTGTCCTCTTTAATTCCTTTCTGTAGTATTTTGTAGTTCTCATTGTAGAGATCTTTTGCCTCCTTGTTTATATTGATTCTTAGTTATTTTATTTTTTGTGTGTGTGACTATTGTAAATGGGCTTGCTTTTTTGATTTCTTTTTCTGATAGTTCATTGTTGGGGTATAAAAATGCTATTGACTTTTGGGTGTTGATTTTGTATCCTGCAACATTACTGAAATTGTTAATCAGTTTTAAGAGTTTTTTGGTAGAGTTTTTAGGTTTTTCTATATATGAGATCATGTCCTCTTCAAACAGGGGCAGTTTGACTTTGTCTTTTCCAATATGGATGCCCTTTATTTCTTCCTCTTGCCTGATTGCTCTGGTGAGTACTCCCAATACTATGTTAAATAGGAGTGGTGAGACTTGGCATCTTTGTCTTGTTCCTGTTCTTGATATTGGCAATTGGTTTTTCATAAATGGCTTTTATTGTGTTAAGATAATTTCCTTCTATACCTAATTTGCTGAAAGTCTTTTTCATGAGAGGATGTTGAATTTAACAAATGCTTTTTCTGCATCTATTGAAGTAATCATATATTTTTTGTCCTTGATTTTCTTGATGTGGTATATCACATTTATTGACTTTAGTATGTTGAACCATTCTTGCATCCCTGGGTTGAATCCGTGTATAATTTTTTTGATATGTTGCTGTATTCTGATTGCTAATATTTTGTTTAGGATTTTTGCATCTATGTTCATCAAGGAAATTGGCCTGTAATTTTCCTTTTTTGTTGTATCTTTGTGTGGTTTTAGTATGAAGGTGATACTGGCCTCACCAAATGAGTTTGGGAGAATGGCTTCTGTTTCAGTTTTTTGGAAAAGTTTAAAGAGAAATTGTATTAATTCTTCTTTAAAGGTTTGGTAGAATTCAGCTGTAAAGCCATCTGGTCCTGGGCTTTTCTTTGTTGGATGATTGCTGATTACTTCTTCAATCTCATTGCATGTTATTGGTCTGTTCAGGTTTTCTGTTTCTCCTTGGTTCAGTCTTGGTAGTTTGTATGTGTCCAGAAATTTATCCATTTCCTCCAGGTTTTCATGTTTGTTGGTGTACAGTTGTTTATAATAATCTCTAATGATTTTTCATTCATCCTAATAAGTGTGACATGGCATCTCATTAGATTTTGATTTGCATTTCCCTATTGATTAGTGACATTTAGCATCTTCTCATTTGCTTGTTGGCAATTTCTATATCTTCTTTGGAGAAATGTCTATTCAAGCCCTTTGCCCATTTTTTGTTGTTGTTAAGTTGTAAGTGTTCTTTATATATTCTGGATATTGACCCCTTATCAGATATATGATTTGCAAGTATTTTCTTCCATTCCATAGAGTGAAGTTTTTAACTTTGATGTAGTCCAATTTGCCTATTTTACTTTTGTTGTCTGTGCTTTTGGTATCATATCCAAGAAACCACTGAAAATCCAGTGTCATGAAGCTTTTCCCCTATCTTTTCTTCTAGAAGTTTTGTGGTTTTAGCTCTTATGTTTAAGTCTTTGGTCTATTTTGACTTGGTTTTTGTATTTTTTGTAAAGTAAGGGTTCAACTTCCGTCTTTTGCACATAGATAGCCACTTTTTCTAGCACCATTTGTTGAAAAAGACTGTCCTCTCCCCAATAAATGGTCTTAGCACACCTGTTGGAAATCATTTGACCATATATGTGAGCGTTTATTTCTGGTCTCTCTATTCTGTTCCATTGTTCTTCATGTCTGTGTTTATGCCAGTGCCACACTGTATTACTGTAATGTTGTACTAAGTTTTGAAATCAGGAACTGGGAAGCCTCCACCTATGTCCTTCTTTTTCAGGATCGTTTTGGCTATTTGGAGTTTGTCGAGATTCCATATGGATTTTAGGATGGGTTTTTCTGTTTTTACAAAAAACATCATTGGGATTTTGATAGGGATTGTGTTAAATCTGTAGATTATTTTGGGTAGTATTGACATCTTAATATTAAGTTTTCCAATCCATGAACATGGAATGTCTTTCCATTTCTTTGTGTCTTCTTTAATTTCTTTTAGCAATGTTTTGTAGTTTTCAGTGTAAAAGTCTTTTGCCTTCTTGGTTACATTTATTTCTAAGCATTTTATTCTTTTTGTTGCTCTTCTAAATGGAACTTTTTCCTTAATTTCCTTTTTGGATTGTTCATTGTTAATATGGATATTAAAATGCAATTATTTTGGCACAAAGATAATATGTTTACATGGTACAAGATTCAAAAGATACAAAAGGATAAGCAGGGAAAAGTCTTTCCCACACCTCGTCCTTTAGCCAATGTAGTTCCTCTTTGTAGAGGCAACCAGTGTAATTAGTTTCTTTGTATTGTATTCATCTAGAAATATCTCATGTATTTATGTGTGTGTGGTGTGGTGTGTGTGTTCTTTTTATGCCTTTTACACAAATGGTACAATCTATATACCAACCTTCACTTTGTTTTCACTGTATCTTGGCAGTCCTGTCTAAATTAATATATAAGGAGTTTCTTTATTCATATTAACAGCTATATAATATTCCATTGTATGGATGTGCCATTATTTATTTATTCACCCTATTTTTAGTAAACATTTATGTTGTTTCAGTCTTTTCCTATTACAAACAATTGTCACAAAAAATGACCATTTATATGTCATCTACTCAAGTTATTTAGATTTTGAAAACAATACATATATGGTTATTTAAAAAGTTTTTTATTTTGGTTTTTAAAGATCAACAGAGTGAGGATGCATGACTAGAACAGGGATGCAGATAGAATGAAGCAAGTCGTTTTTGATGAGGACATTATGGACCTGTTGGTATTCCTAGAAAGCACAGAAGTCACTGTCTTTGTTGTCTGGGAAGATTGGGACTTGAGGCCTTTATGGTGCTTATCACAGTTACAAGTGTTTTAAAGATTTAAGTTACAGGTGTGGATGAGATGGGAAAGAATGTCTTTCCTAATGCTTATTGAATGAGCAAGTGGAAATGTTAATTAGGCATTATGTTTGCAAGTCTCTAGTTCAAGGACAGGCTGGGGCTAAAATAAATTTGAGAATCAGCAGTGTGCAGGTGATATTTTAAAGTGATGGACTATGTGAGATCAGGGGAATGAATGTAGATAAAAGAGAGAAGACACTGAAGAACCCTGGAATATTCCAAAGTTAAGGTCAAGGAGTTGAAGAGGAGCCAGCAATGAGATTGAGGAGGAGTAGCCTGTGCTCTTTCTGGAGTAAATCTAGGAGCTTGTGAAGTCCTGGAAGTCAAGTAAAGCAAGTTCTTCAAAGCAGCAAAGAGTGATTAGCAGGCAGGTCAAACACTGCCGAAAAGTAAGAAGATGAGGACTGAGGGACAGATCACTGACTTTAGTATCATGTGGAGATGATGAGTGCTTTGCAAAGAGGGTTTAGATGGAGTGGTGGGGACAAAAAATCCTGATTTGAGTGGGAGAGAAGAGAATGAGAAGAAAGAAATAGCAGACAGGCATCCTTTCAAGGAATCTTTCCTTTCTTAAAAGGAAGAAGAAAATGGGATGAAAGCTAGAGGGGGAAGTGTTTTTTTGTTATCTGTATAGGAAGCAGGAAATGTATATTTGTTTTTCTACATAGGAGATTTTAGAGCACATGATTTAGGAGAATGATCCAGGAGAGAGACAAATTAATAATGTATGTGTTTTGTGAGGGGTGAAGGCCCTTAAGTAAGCAAGAAGAAGTAGACCTAGAGAACAGGTGGAGCAGTTGACCTTGAAGGAGCATGAGCAGTTCATCTGCAGAACAGGACGGAAGAGAGTCCAAGTGTGTGAGCCAAGATGTGGTGGGGGCTTTTGGATGTTCTCTCTGATTACTTTTTTTTCCCCTTAGGGAAAGACAACTGCAGAGTTAGGATCGAGGAGGAGATACGGGAAGTTTGGGGAAAAACAAGGAAGTAGGTCAGTACTTGGGAAATGTATGATGATTGCCAGGAAGCATTAAGGATCCAAACTGAGGTTAATGACCATGAATTTAAAGAAAGAGTGGTTAGTGTGGTAGTGTGATTTCCTCTAGCTCAGTTTGGCTTATGGATGCAGGCGTGGAGACGGATTTAATTATGGTTGGAGTTTTGCTGGTTTAGCTGATGGTTTCTGCAGGGAGTTAATTATAATGATGGGCCATGGGAAAAAAAAAAAATGATTAGCCATAGACCCACTTAAGGACCAAAGTGAGTACTTGAGGGGGTAAGGGACAGGTTGAAGAAATGTTGGGGTCTGGTATTAGAGGGCATGCACTGGAAAGTTAGGAGTGGTTAATGAGATGCTTGCAAGTGAGGCTTATGGAAAAGGTAAAGTTCTTGGTAAATCACAAGGGCTAAGGTATGATAAGGGGAGTGAGTGACAGAGTAGAAGACAAGCTCCTTGGGAGAGATGGGTTCAAGGAATTGAGAAGCCAGGGATTGGAAGGAAAATCTCCAGGTACCATGGAATCACATGAAATTATGGTAGGACAGATGTCTCAGGGACAATGAGCCATGGGCACAAATCTTTGAGGAGTGATGCGGAGTGTCCTCTGGGGGCCAGTAGACGAACTGTCACACAAACATATCTGAGGACATGAAATTCCAATCTGGTTAAGGGTCTGTAAGCATCCCTGAGGAGAAGGAAGACACAACCCCCTCCAGGCACAACCTGAATATTTTATTGTTTCAATGAAACTCATTCAAATTAGCATAAATTTCGAACCTTGGATACTCTTAATAAGTGTAGAAATGCCAACTGTTTGTCACAATTAAAATAGGAAAGAAAAATATAGAGTGTTGTGAACAGAAAAGCACTAACATTGTATGTTGGCTAGCTGACCTGCAGGTCCCCAAATCTGCTGCTTATTGCTGAGCTGTGGCATTAACCAACATGAACGTGAAACAACCACAGGGCCCAGGGGTTCTGGGATGGAGCCCAGCCGGATGAGTAAATAAAGTAATTCTTTCTTTCTTTAGCCCAGAAATTGATGCATAAATTTAACTATGGAAATGAAAAATTTGAATTACTGGCAATCCCCTTTCCTTTAGGGTGTTCACCATCAAAACAACACTATTCACTCAACGGTCTTGGTCTTGCTAAAAATGGCTCTAAAATGTGTGTGTTGTTTTGAAATGTTTTGGATTGACTGCTATGACTAATGTTAACCTTTTTGGTTGCACACTAGATTAAGGTTTTCTGCACCACCACTGACTGGGCTATATTTAGTTGTCTCTCTTGGTGGCAATGCAATAATTGAAAACTTACAAATGAAAACATCCTTATTTAAATTTAGAATTTTTTTATATGAATCTCACAGTGATGCTTCACTTGGTTGTAGAGTCTTTTCATCTTTTAGTAATTAGCACTTTCTGGGTTATAGGTTCCAAACAGTCTCTGCTTGTATGAAATACCCTAAATTCTTAAGAGTTTCAGCATTTACCCCATCTTATTAACACATCTCTCCTTTTGTAATTGTTTATGTCTATGTATCTGGATGAACATGCTAATCTGTAGGTGGAGTTCCCAAAATTCTCAAGAGTGACCTTTCAGCCTTATCCCAAGTGATTAATGGCTATTTATTAAGTTATGAGTGTTTTATATAGCTATCTATATGTGTATATACAGGACAAAAATCTGTAAGATATTTGTCTTCATGTAAATTTAGATTAGTTTAGACCCTTTAAGTAGATCTATGATAATGTTTTGTGGTTTTATTTTTTTCTTACAAAACCACTATGAAATAAAAAGTTGTTTTTTTTTTTTTTCCTTTTTGTCTTTTTCCGTGTCCGGCAACGGATCGCAACCCTCAG
>NW_007726302.1:514363-523150 GCF_000696425.1 Galeopterus variegatus | reverse complement strand
CTCCCGCACCTCGCTCAGCCAGTGAGCGGGAACCGGTCTGTATATGGGATCCGAACCCTCGGCGGGAGCGCCGCCGCACTTCCCGAGCGGTGCACTATAGCAGTGCGCCACCGGGCCGGCCCCGAAATAAAAGGTTTTTTTGAGTATAAATTTAATTTCCTAAAGACATCTTATTATATATACACCATCCTGCCTTTTAAATTTTATTTACCTGAATGATGGGTTTTTCATGGTGTGTACAATTCACATGATCCTATTTTCAATTTTTATCCCTCTTACATGTTATGGACAAAGATAAGTCTTGCTTGTGGGTTATTTTGACCATTTTTTCCCTGCTAATTACCTGCTTTTGTTTTTGGTCATTTTGTCATTACAAGCTTATTTTTTGTTTTATTTTCTTGTTTTGTTTCTCCTTAAATCTGCCTGAGTTTGGCTGTCTACTGCTCCTTCTATAGATTAAAACAAAGGTATCTGACAGATCAATTTGGCCTTTCGATGCCATTGATGTTATATTAATTTAGTAGGGATACTTATACCAATATAAAGGGAAGGTGGTAATAATTTTCAGTTGCATTTGACATCTTTCGAGCTGTTCTGTAAATGATAAGATTTCGCTCTCCAAAAATGTTTTAAAAAATTTAAAAAATTCATGGATCTCATTTTTTCCTATCAGCCTGTGTCTAAGAAGACATGGTTTAATTTTGCAGTCTCTTCATTTTATTTATTAGACATAGTAAAAGGTTCTTCACAGCGCAAGGCTTCTAGGCGTGTGTAGAATGTAAAAATATGCAATTAAATCAAACAGGCCAGCTAAAATTCCACAACAAAGATTAAAAATAAAAAAGTTCAGGGCTTTATTTAGTAAAAAATGACGAGCCAAAAAATAGATCCTGCCCAGTGCCCTAAGGTCAACAAATTAGAGCTCTACTGAATTAGGACAGGGAGGGAATTCCAGACAGAGATAAACAAGGCCCTGATGGACTGACAAGGGAAAGGAATTTAGAGCCTTGGAACAGGGCAGGAATTTCACAAGAAACGTTCGACCTTGTTGTGCCCAGAATTCTCTGACAACTGTCCTCAGGGTACTGAACTTGATATTATTAACGATGAGAGGACATACAAATAACTTGATTGTAGTGACAGGTTGAAGTCAGTAACCCCTAGTACACATTCCAATGTGGAATGTGGACCTCCTGATGGGGAGCAGTGACTCAAATGCTCTCCTCTGTAGAGCACCTGGTTTCAGTCCTCACTCGAGTGTTTTCTTGTCCCATTGCTACTCTCAGCAGCATCTGCTACAGCATGTACTCAGCACTGTGGGGAGGTGTATGATCCATTCAGCCACGCTGGGACATCTTACTGGGCCTACGGGATAGAATGTTAAAAAATAAATGAAGAAAAAATAACAACGCTATCCATGAACTCTTCTGGGTGATGGATCATCTTTTATGATTCCTCACTCCCTTTCCTTTCAGCATAGACTTCCCCTCCACACCCCCAACCTTCCAGCAGGAAAGGAATGCTTGCAGTGCGAGTCCCCTCACTGTGGGAGCTCTGGGTGTACCAGTGATTGCTTGAGTTTTTGAAACAGCTAAAAGTGTTGAAACTTCATTAGAAAGTAAAGTCCCTGATTAATGTGACCACCATGTCACTGACTTGCTAAGCAGAAGATCTTGGAGATGACACCACCTTCTTTTTTTTTTTCCTTTTTTTGTCTTTTTTACTGACCGGTAACGGGATCGCAACCCTCGGTGTCGCGCCCGCACCGGGGACCGGCAATGAGATCGCAACCCTCGGTGTTGCGCCCACACCGCGCTCAGCCAGTGAGCGGGAACCGGTCTCCACATGGGATCCGAACCCTCGGCGGAAGCGACTTGCTAAGCAGAAGATCTTGGAGATGACACCACCTTCTTTTTTTTTTTCCTTTTTTTGTCTTTTTTACTGACCGGTAACGGGATCGCAACCCTCGGTGTCGCGCCCGCACCGGGGACCGGCAATGAGATCGCAACCCTCGGTGTTGCGCCCACACCGCGCTCAGCCAGTGAGCGGGAACCGGTCTCCACATGGGATCCGAACCCTCAGCGGGAGCACCGCCGCACTCCCAAGCGGCGCACTCTCCAGTACGCCACCGGGCCGGCCTGACACCACCTTCTTGATCTTAGTCACTGATTGTTGTCTTTTATAACTGTCACCTCATCCTTCCTTCTGTTTTGCCACAAGATCCCTCAGGACTGTTTCTTCCCACAACTGTTCCCATTTCAGCAAGTTAACCTGTTCTGGACCACCAGGTCTGTGTCAGTCCCCTCTGATCTTTTCAGATTAGTTTGTTTTTTTTCTTTTTATGTTGTTTCTCCTCCTGTCCTCTCTCTTCTTGGCTTCTGTCATCAATTCTTAGTTTCTGGATTTCCCAGTTGTCTCTTTTCCCTGTGCTTCCTGTGCCAGGGACATCATCCCTCTACACATCTATGGCCAAGTAGCCTTTCAGTCTTTATCTAGAGTCAGATCATGTAGTAGATATTAAGTGCCTCCTATATTCTGAGCACTATGCATCTTCTTTGTGACCTTTCTTAAGGTTCACCTTGTCCAAATAGTCATGAGCTGTGACTGCTCATTCTTCTGCTTGTTCAGTGCCATGATATCAGTCCAAGTTCACGGTCCAATGGCAGATTTTCCTTCTTTTCTCCACTGTAAGGTCTTTCCGTAATAAAGTGAGTATGCCTTTCCCAAGACATAAAACACTTAACATAAGGCCTACTATTGAACTTTTCATTTATTTATCTTAACAGATATTTATTGGTCACCTTCTATGTGTCAGACACTATTCTAGGTGGTGAACGATAGACATTTGGGTGGGACACATGTACATATTTATAGTATGTGTGTAGTAGATATGTATATGAGTTTTTATATAAAAAATAAATATATATTACCATTAGCTATTCTCTAGCTTTTCTCTAAGTAAATTGTTTCTGGCCAACAAGATTGTTAGTTTTTTAGGAACAATTTTTTTTAGTGTTTGTGTACCATACTGCCTGAGAATGCTGAGTAGAGAGCAGGTGTTTAATATGTTCAATGACTTCACTAAGAATGGAATATATAGACAAGTCATTCAAATGAGATACAAGACACCTCATATCATTGCATTGTCTAACTAAATTCTAGCCTTCTGTGTAACTGTCCTCCTGTATCAATGGTTGACTCCCAATTACGGTTTCAGGATACAGTGACTTACCATATAGGAATACATAACAGCTTCATTTAAAGTTTACAATGTATACTGCAGTGTTTTTAGATCTAGAGTTGTAAGCTCAAGTATTGATAATATGCATTTGTAATTACATAACTGTGTAACCTCTCAACACAGTAGTAAAAGTGAAAAATATCGAAGCCTCCAGAAACTTGATAGGAACTGAATGTCAGCAATCACCATTTTACCAGGCTTTCTAGACAAAGGCATGTGAAGCCATTTTTGCCACAATAATATAGATAGATTTATTTATGTACTTACTTAATGGTGAAGTTCATGAGAGCACACAAAGCTACACTAAACCGGCTCTACATTGGAATTAAAAGCATCTGGAAGGCTTTAATGTCATATACTCTGCGCAGACAGTGAGTAAGATCTGACCATACAAAGTAAAAGTGAATAGAGTTTGCTCACATGGCGAAATGGGTATATAAGGAAACAACTCAGAGAAGGAAAAACTCACAGCAAGCAGCATCAGATGAGTGTAGAATGTTCTTAAAGGTCTGATGTCCTTTGCAGGTCTTTGTGCAGTGAGTGATTGGTGGAGACAGTCCTGTGTACTTCCAGGCACATTATTTGATCATAGTGACTTTGTTTACCAAGGCTAGATAAAAAAAAACACTAGCATAGACCTCCCGAAGCAAAAGTCATTGCTCACTGGTACCTTGGACTATATTGTAAATACCATAAGGTTTTTAGCACATGTGGAATCTAGAATTTAATAAACAAAAAGTCTATCCACCCAGAAAATTTTTTTTTAATGCTTTACATATTTTAAACACTGGATTAATGAAGTCTTTAAAATGATTATGATTAATTGACCTGAAAAAAATTTCAATACAGGGTGTTTGCACCTCATTCATAGACAACTTGCCATCCAACCTCTCTTAGAACCAAGGAGCTTTTGTTCTGCTTTGTTTTTATCTTATTTTGTGGGAGTAGGCTGAGGTTTGATGAGAATGATTTTCTTGATTTAGAAATATTTGGAAGGTGATTGTACCCTGTGGTGAATGAGATAAGATAGATCAGAAGAATAAGAACTGACCATGAAGAAAAAAAATTTGTTGTTTTTTCATACTAAGTTTACATCCCAGAAGTCATTCTACAAAGATATTTATTTGATAAAAGGCATGACATCCTTTTGAATTATGTAGAGATATGCTTGCATATTTTATTTTATAGGTACCATGTCATGTTTCTTTGTCTAAATATCTATATGGCCCCAGCATTTTGGGGTGCCAAGGATATAACTGGCTCTATCTTCAGGCTTTCCTGGGGGAAATTTATTAGGACACCATAATTCTTAAGGAAAATCACAATTAATTTAATTTAATTATGCAAATATGAAAATTCCAGTGAGAATGGAAGGCAAGAGTATTAAGGAAGCCCATTTTTAAGATCCTATAGAAAAATTATATGAAAGTAGCAAAGAATATTGTAAAAATAATGAGTAATAAGAGAAAACTGGCCCTAGCCGATGGAATAGACCGGTAGAGCTATAATAATTAAAGCCATTCAGTGTCTACATGGGAATAGTTTCATTAATGGACAGAATAATCTAAATATAGATGCAAATACACATGGGAATTTAATATGTGACAGAAATGCACTTCAAGTCAGTGGGTAAGAACTGAATTTTTCAGTAAGTTTATGTTGGGCAATTGGCTGACCATTTAGGAAGAAACGAAACAAAACAGGGTCTCCATAGCATTCTTTACACCAAAATCAATTCTAGAAGGACTGAAGTTTTAAAATTAAAAACTGTAATTCTAAAAGTACTATGAAAAAACATGGTGTAAGTTTATGTTGGGCAATTGGCTGACCATTTAGGAAGAAACGAAACAAAACAGGGTCTCCATAGCATTCTTTACACCAAAATCAATTCCAGAAGGACTGAAGTTTTAAAATTAAAAACTGTAATTCTAAAAGTACTATGAAAAAACATGGTTAAGTTATTTCCATAATTTTCATTTAGGGAAGGCCTTTCCAGTAAAACTTCCTAACAGAGAAGCCTTAAAGGAAAAAGATTGGTAAATTTGACTGCATAAGCACTAAAATCTTCTCTATTACCAAAAAAAAAAAAAAAAAAGAAAAAAAAAAAAAAAAACTGTAATTCTAAAAGTACTATGAAAAAACATGGTTAAGTTATTTCCATAATTTTCATTTAGGGAAGGCCTTTCCAGTAAAACTTCCTAACAGAGAAGCCTTAAAGGAAAAAGATTGGTAAATTTGACTGCATAAGCACTAAAATCTTCTCTATTACCAAAAAAAAAAAAAAAAGAAAGAAAAAAAAAAGTCATAGACAAAATCAAAATATATATGAAAAACTGGGGAAAAATATTTGCAGCTCTTATGGCCAAGGATTTATTGCCTTAATATAAAAAGAGTGTAGCCAATTAGAAATAAATCAAAAAGCCAATAAAGAGATGGATAAAGGAAATTTTCAGTTTAGGATTATGTTTGATTGATATGACAGAGATCCACCTACAAAGTCTTAACAAAATAAGGGCATTTCTTTTCTCACATAAGAAGCCTGAAAGCAGACCAGTCTTTCAGGCTTGCACATTAGCTCCACAGTGCAATATAGTCTGGATTTGCAAACTAAATGAGTGTTCAGGTCATATACATTTGATCACACACAGTGAATGTGTCTCTCACCATCTGTAAATAACAATTTCACTCATAGCAGTTACACACTTAGGTATTTAAAGGATCTATTTGAGACTGTGTATTATGGTGAATAAAGTGTAACTTTCCTATTTATGTAAATTGTAATATATAAAGTATATATTTCTTTCATAATCTTTACTTATTTTATGCAACTGCTTGCACATATATTAATGGAACTTTGGATTGACTTAACATATTAATTTTTGCTCCCAGTTCCCTATATGGGTATAGAAAGCACCTAGCACAGTACCCAACATGTTACTCCATATTAATTTTTCTTTTTTTATTGGTGGGAATAAGAAATAGTGTCTCTCTTTATACAGGGACTGTTAAACATTCTTAACATGGTCTTATTTTCTTCCTTATTAGTTACCTTACTCCTTCATTTTGCCAAGGTACATTCATCCTGTAGCTTTCTGAGAAATCGTGCATGACACATATATTCTTTGAGGCTTTGTAGAGCTTTATTCTACTTTCACACTTGATTGACATTTGGGCTGAATATAGAATTCTAGGTTGGAAATAATTTTTTCTAAGCATTTTGAAGACTGCGCCTCATAATCTTTTAGTTTCCAGTGTTGCCCTGGAGAAATTTGATGCCATTATGGTTCCCTTGCTTTCTGTGTGATCTTGTTTTCCCATTTGGAAGTAGTTAGACTTTTCTCTCTTTTCTCAGTTTGTTAATATTTCACAATGATATATCCTCATAGGGTTCTTTTTTCATGAGTTGTGCTGGGAGTTTGATGACCTTTTCAGTTTGAGCAATTATCCTTCAACTCTTGGAAATGTTCTTGAATTATTTCTTTGAAATTTTGTCATTTTCATTTTTTCTGTTCTCTCTTTCTGAAACTCCTATTATTCAGATATTGGACCTTCTGTCCTATTATTCTAATTTTCTTGTTTTTCACTTATTTTTCCCCTCTGTCTTTCTTACTTTCTTTGACTTTTCTTCTGCTTAATGCACTTGCCCAAGTTTTTCCTGTGTTACTTTTTGTTTTGTTTTCTGTCTTTCCTAAGATGGAGGCCTAACTGAAACAAGTGATTCTAGGTGTCTGTACTCTTTAAACCATTAAATATCAAGAAGCTAACCTGAAAACCTTCTGTGTATGAGTCACACTTGTCATCTGGAAGCCCTTATCATAAGATAAGGGCAAGTTATTTTATAACGGTCTCTCAAGTAGGTCTTTCCTCTTTAGGTGGGTAGGTTGCTGGAAAGGAATTTTCTAGTCTCTTGCTTGGAAGATAGCCTGATTTCATGCATCTTGGGAGCTGATGATGTCACTGCTTAGCATAAAGACTTTCACTTCAGGCCCCTGTTTTCTGTGTTACTCTCTTTTCTGCCCTAGGATGAGCCTGATTCCCCCAAGTCTCAAGTCCATCTGGTTCAGCCTCTCTAGAGAATAAATATCTTGGTTTCTCCAGGGTTAGGGGGAAGTTACTTTCTCTCTAGGCAGAAAGCTGGGGCTCTAGATTGGGGGTGGCAAATGTTTTCTGTAAAAGGGACAGAGAATAAGGATTATGGGCTTTGCAGGCTACATCATGGTCTCTGTAGTATATTATTTTTTTCCTTTTTCTCCTCCTCTTCCTTTTATTAAAAAAAAAAAATTAGCAACCCTTTAAAATGTTAAAACAAAAACAAAAACAGAACACTCTTAGCAGTTCATAGTTTACCAATCCTTGGTCTAGAGGATTCTTTTGGGCACTTTTAACCAACCATCTTCATTTTATCTCTACCTTTAGACCTGTCTTCATAGGAACTTGAAGCCTCCAATTGCTAATTCTTTTTGGGTTTATGGCAAAACTGGGTGGTTTCTTGTAGGTGCCCCCCACTCCAAGTTCCCCCTGCCTCATGGAAACTTAGGTTTCAGCTTTCACAGATCTGCTAGGTGAGCAACTACATGTCCATCTTCTTCCCATTTTTTTGGTTGCTTTTTTTTTGTCTGCCTTTTTCCTTGCCCTTATTGGGTTATGGCTTTTTTTTTCTTCTTTTCCCATCAGTTCACTGGGATTTGGAGAGGGAGTTGAGATAAATGCATGTATTTAATCTACTAAGTTCAACCAGAAGTTTCCCCCAATCCAATTTGGTTGGTTTTTATTTTTACAACTTTCTTTGATAGTTCTTGAGCTAATTTTGCATTTGTTCTCCACGTGCTCACTTGTTATGCAAGATGTTTGAAGAAGATGTCCTTGGGGAAGAAAAATGAGGGGTTTTAAAATGTAATGTTCTTGAAATGCTCACAGTGGTTTAGTGTGTGAGATCTCAAGGAGGCCTAGCTCTTTCTAACCACCAAACTCTCATAATAGAAATACAGTTTCACCCTTATTTGTATAAACCATCAGGAGCATTTCTAAATGTTTGTAATAAAGTTTGTGGTTTATTGTTTACAATTGAATTTAAGGTAGTAAATCAAAGATTTTGGTGGCATGCGCCTGACAGCAGGGAGAGCCCAGTAAGTGATCCCTAAGACCTGATCAAAGGGAATTGTTGAGCATTTTTTTCCTTTGTTTGTGTTTTGGTCCTTTAATCTGGTAGTGTTTCCAATTCCATTCTGAATACAGTAATGCACATGGGCATAGCACAGTATATTAATCCATTCTTCTGGAGTATTTTTTTATATACAAGCACAACAAGTTAATCTACAACAGGGGCTGTGGTAGTTCAACTCTTCCTATAAATTTCCTTACAGAAAGTGTGGGTGGTGTCTGATCTATATTGTGTAATTGTTGTCAATTGCTATAGTATAAGTCCATTCATACCCTGAGGTTGTATTAGTTTATAAAACAGAAGACTGAGGGGGCCGGCCCAGTGGCGCACTGCTACAGTGCGCCGCTTGAGAGCGCGGTGGCGCTCCCGCCGAGGGGTGCGGTCC
>NW_007726302.1:509537-514189 GCF_000696425.1 Galeopterus variegatus | reverse complement strand
CCGGTCCCAGTCCGGTACGGGTGCAACACTGAGGGTTGCGATCCATTGCCGGACACGAAAAAAGACAAAAAAAGGAAAAAAAAAACAAACCAAAAAACAGAAGACTGAGTGTTTCTAATGGGTATAAACAGTATTTTTTTCTATAAAAACCCAAAGTGTTTTTATAAAATCTCCTCATTTATTCCTCAGAGAAAAGAAGTGCACTTTTATATAAAAGGCCTTTTTCTCCACCTGGGCTGTGACCACCAACCTCATTGTTTTCTTGTTATAGTCCCTCTCTTTCTACCCACAGTGCTTAGTACCCAGTTTGCTCCAAGGAGGTGTTTTTTTTGAATGGTCACCTTTTATTAAACCAGGGCAAATAGTGATTTGCTTCTTTGGTATCTTAATTTTTGTCGAATCCTGTGAATATGCATCCACAGATACCAGGGAGTTGGTTATAAATATATGCAGAGAATGTTCCTGGGCCTTCCATAAAAACTCAGAAGAATAACCTGTAGTATTTGGGGGAGGGAGGTGGGGGGATATAGTCATTAAAACGCTTAAGAATTATTCCTGGGAAGAAGTGTCACAGTTCTTTATTGAACCTGGACTCTTGCCCATTTGAGTTAATCCTGAAAATTGTAAGGCCTTTTTGGTTGTCCTTTCATTTTTGGTGGTGGTGTATAAAAATGCATGTTTAAGGATAAGTCATAGAATTTTTGCTCATGTTAAATTGTTTTTATTACCAAGGAAGTGATTTGTAAAATGATTTCTACTCTTTATCCAAGAAGAAGCATTAAATATAAAGTTGCAGTTTATGAAATAAGTGAAATCTTGCTAATTGTTAAAGTTAACTACAGGGATTGATGTTCATGAAGTTTATCTACTGAAATCTGGTGAACATTGGCTAGTGTCAACTTATAGATGCTTTCAACTACATGAATTTTTCATTTTTTGTTTTTAAGAAATTATATGGGTATTCAGTATGTGGTAAGAAAACAAATTCAAACAGTACAGAAGGTAGGAAACAAGGTGTGAAATTTACCTTTGCCAGTCCTTCCCAGAGCCACCGGTCAGTCTCTCATTCTGATTATTCTTGTGGGAAACACCCTCACCTTATAGAATGTGCTCCTGCGTCTGTTTCTCAATTAGTCAGTAACTTGTGACTCCTTGTTGTAAAAAAATAAAAAACATAGCTGTGTGAAATTTACCTTTGCCAGTCCTTCCCAGAGCCACCGGTCAGTCTCTCGTTCTGATTATTCTTGTGGGAAACACCCTCACCTTATAGAATGTGCTCCTGCTTCTGTTTCTCAATTAGTCAGTAACTTGTGACTCCTTGTTGTAAAAAAATAAAAAACATAGCTCATGCCATATCCCACTCCCCTTCCCTCTTGATTTTTGTTGGAATTCTACTCTACCTTGTAATAATATATTTTAATTTTATTTCAACTTTAATACACTATTTCTTTTTTAAAAAATTATTTAATTTTTAATTGACTTATATTGATTGTACTTATTTATGGGGTACAGAGTTATATTTCAATACATGTATATAATGCGTGATGATCAAATCAGGGTAATTAGCATAGTCATCATTATAAAAATATCATTTCTTTGTGATGGGAACATTTGATCTCATCTCTTTTAGCAATTTGAGAATGTACAATAACTTATTGCTAGCTATAGATGCCTAGCACTTCCATAGACCACTGGAACTTATTTTTCCTATCTAACTGTAGTTTTGTATTTGTTAACCAACCTCTGTCTATCTCCCTCCCCCTCCCACCTTCTAGTAACTACAGTTCTGCTCTGTACTTCTGTAAGCTAACTTTTTTTGAGCTCTCACGTGAATGAGAACATGTAGTATTTATCTTTCTGTAGCACACTATTTCTTGATTTGTCAACTTTATGTAATCTCTGTCAACCATCCTTCACCCCTTTGACTATGTAGGTTGAGGAAAATTTATGCACTTCTTTTCCCTTCCTCCCTCACTCCCATACCTCACGTCAACCTCCATCAACCATGCCATTATTGTTATGGTTATTAGCATTTGCATTCTGTCCTATAGCTGTACTTGTCTTCCGTGCTTTTATTAGAGGTTGATTCCAAAGAGTGACAATCAGTAATCAGCAATGACGGTATCAAGATTGTATAAATAGTATTCATTGTATATCCCAGTAGTGGAAGACGGGACTCATAAAAAAGAGGAAGTGTCTGTCGTAAACCTCTGCCTATAAAAGGTGACTATTTTAGACATCGACATCAAATGGATTCTCCTGTGCTGTGCTCTGTTAATTGCTTCAGATCAGTCCACAACTTAGTATGCTTTATATTTCCACCATGATTTCCCATTTATTGCTTTTTCAAACTCTTATGAAACAATAACTACATAAACTCATGGCTCTTTAATGTTCTGTAATATCTAGTAAACCAGGAAAGCTCAGAAGTCTTTGTTTCCTACACATCCAAACAAAACAAAGTAGTTCCTAAAATTAAAAAATATATATATACTTAACTGCTGTATGAGGGGTCTTCAGAAAGTTTACTGAAAGATTTGTATTATCTTAATTCATTTTTTTCCACAGACTTTTTGAAGTACCCTATATTGTTCAATCACTTTTTTGTTCCAAGAATAGTATAGTCAAAACAATCTCTAACTTTAGCTTTTTCTGAGTAAACTTTGTTTTCTGAAATCATAAATAATGTTCCTATTACATCACAAAAGCAACTTCAGTCAAACCCTATTGCCACTTGATGGAGTTTCCAGGAAGCCATTACTGGGCCTATCCTCTTGACAAATTCATCAATTACAAGAGCCCCAGTGGGCTGCTTCAAGGGTGATATGACTCAAGTATGGGACACTTCTGAAGTGTGGCCTTTGTTTACTGAGTCATAAATAAGAGTTGGAGAATCTCAGGAATGAAGGAACTTTCAAAGTCCCCTTGTGTGACATTGTTACAAGTGCTTTGTCTACAAAGTTTTTGATACTTCTCCCTTTAAGAGGTAGAGCTTAATTTCTTTCCCCTTGAGAGTTGGCTGGACATTAGAGACGTGCTGCCAACAATTAAGAATATGGCAGAAGTGACAGTGCGTGATTTGAGACTTAAGTCAAAAAAGGCCATGTACCTTCTTCCTTGCGCTCTCTGTTGGATCACTCACTTTGGGGGAGACAAACCACCACGTTGTAAGGACACTCAGGCAGCACTATGGAGAGGCTCATGTGGCAAAAAACTGTGACTCGCTTCCAACAGCCAGCTTCCGAGGAACTGGGGCTTCCTGCCAACAGCCTCAGAGATCTGCGTGAGCCTTCATTTGACAGCAGTCTTGGGCAACATCTTGACTGAAATCTCATGAGAGATTCTGGGAAAGAACCACCCAACAAAGCCACTTCTGAGTTTCTGACCCACAGAAACTGTGAGATAATAAATGTTTATAGTTTTAAACCACTACATTTTGGGGTAATTTATGATGCACCAGTAGATAACTAATAAACTTTTAAAACCATCTCACTGCCCAGTGGCCCTCTAGTTTGTCTAAAGAACTGCAGTGACAAATCAAGGTGCTGTGTTGCATCTTTAGGCAGCTTTGTCGGACTTCAGTTTCCACCAGTGGATCCTTATTCTCATCTTTAGGATCCTCTGGGACAAATCTAATCAGTGCCTTCCTACATTGTGGTGTGTAACCACTCTTTTCCAGACTGTCTCCTTTGCCTCCCCAACTCCATCTTTCTCCCCACTTCCACCTCCATGCTAACCCCAGAATTTTTGTTATATAACACATCTGCAGCTGTCCCAGAGAACCTAACGATGGGCCCCAAACCAGGGGCAGTCAGGAGAGAAGAAGAGAGCCCCAAAGCAGAAAGAGCAAAATTAAGAACTTGACCTGGAGGGCTACACCATTCCCAGGATCAGAGGGTCAAAACAAGGATGACATGAGTATATGTAATTAGTTTACTATATGTCTAAGCTAATGTTTATGTATGCTAAAATAAAAACAAAAAATAAAATAAAATAAAAACAAAACAAGTGTCTCTTACTCCCATGCTCCCTAGTTTTAACTTTTCAATGAGGATACACACCCTGACCTTTGGTCAGTTTCCTGCAGTATAGATGGGAACTACGTAACTTGATGGGAAACACTGATCTGACTCCAGAACATGCTTTCAGTGTTATTTCTGACTAGTCCTCTTCATTCATTTGTAAGAGTTTAACATGCTTTTTAAAATTCAACCCCAAAGATAGCAATGATTTGCTATAGCTACAACAACAGGGGGGAATGTTAAGGGACGCCCCAACCCCTACTGACCTTAACATATGCATCCTGCTTCTGTACAAATCGCTTGCTAAAATAAATGGGGGAATAAACAGAGTAGCATGGCCAACGCCATTTTAGGCGGCTCTGCCATTTTAGCCTGAAAATTCCCTACGGAGAATCCAGAGTGGGGAGGGGCTACAGGGCTACCCACAAAATTAGCTTATGTATCGCTGGCTTGCTTGCATTGGCTAGATTGTGTCAGGTGCGAAAAATTCCCGCCTAGCTAAAAATAAAAGCTGCGAGAGGTTTCAACTCGGGGCTGCGCTTCTCGATTGGCCTGCGTAGCCCTGGCTGCCAGAAATAAACTTTTTTCCCTCTCCTATCACCCGGTTCTCGTGGGCAAATTTCTTTTACC
>NW_007726302.1:492142-508537 GCF_000696425.1 Galeopterus variegatus | reverse complement strand
CCCTCGGTGGGAGCGCTGCCGCGCTCCCAAGCGGCGCACTGTAGCAGTGCGCCACCGGGCCGGCCCGGCCATAACATATTCATCTCCACCATCCCAAGTTCTGGCTACGCTGAATCGCATGGTTTTCCATAGGGTCATGTTTTTTCTCCAATTACTTGCACATGCTTGTTGCCTGTGGTGGGAATGCTCTGGGCTAAAAACATTCCTTCATTAAGACCTGGAATGAATGTGAATCTTCTTGAAATCCCTTAGAATCCCTTCCCCCAGGAGATTTGTTCCTTCCTTGTGCTCTGTTAAGCACCATGCAAATGGCGTTTGTACTAACACTCGCCACGACCCATCCTAGTCAGGTGTGAAAGTGTCTGCCTCTCCTCCTAGGCCAGTACTTCATGTTTTTTTTTTTTTTAACCCAGTTATTTGAGAGGAATAGATCATAAGTCTTTGAACTTTGTGACACACATGGAGGTAGGGGGGTTTGAATATCTTTCCAGGCATTAGAAAAGTTCCCTGCTTTTGAGAATCACACCACCAAACCCAGTTATTTGAGAGGAATAGATCATAAGTCTTTGAACTTTGTGACACACATGGAGGTAGGGGGTTTGAATATCTTTCCAGGCATTAGAAAAGTTCCCTGCTTTTGAGAATCACACCACCAGCTTGTGAGCTATTTGAAGGCAGGGACTCTGTCACATTGAAATTTGTATCCACCCCCATAGGCTCCTGGTAATTGTTTTGTGAATGAATGAAGTGCCAAATAGGATTTCCTTCTAATTAACTAGTAGAAATTTTAAAAGAAGTTGACTACTCTTCCAGAAAAATGAAATGTCACATGAAATATCCTCATAAGCTCTTAAAATACAAACATGGATTGGAAATGGTGGATAATGACGACTATCTGGGAACATGAAGATTCAGAAACAGTTTAAATTGGTCACAGAAGACAGCCTCTGCAAACAGCCACGTGAAAGAACAATTTAGACGTGAACATGTTTGCAACCCCATCCTGCCACCTCCCACCCTCCAGATCATGAGATGTTGACAAAGCCCAGCCTACAAATTGGTGATTTAACACAAAGCAAATGCTTGTCCCTAGAATGAAACAGCTGAAAGGAATTAATTTTCTCTCTGCTTTTATAGAAAAAAACCAATATATTTTTACCTGCTAAAGTAGCATTACATATGCTTTCCAGGCCTCTACAGAAGTACTTTATTGAGGTTGCTATATATAGTATGGTTAATAAATGTGTAAATAAAAGCACATCAAGCCTTTCAGCAGGAAAATGAGTTCTTTACCATTTTAAGATTGTGATTAGGTGCAGGTAATTCAAATATATGCAAATATATGGCATAAACAGCTAATCTGACTGCATGGGTACATTTCTTCCTTTGTACCCTGCACTCCATGTACTGATGGGAGCCTGGAAAACCCTGTGAAGTTTGGGGGTTCTTGCTTCAGAGTGGTCAGTAGAAAGCAGTGAGTATGGGGATCAATGAGAAATAGATTCCACATATTTAAGGAAAATCTTAAGCAATCCAGGAGGCTCTTAGGGATGAAAAAGGCTGTGTGTTTATTTAGTGGCCTTTATGCCAAGCTGGTGTTGGAATCCTTCATCCTAAACAAATTTTAGGCCCACAGTTCATCCAGATCCTGATTAGCTGATGAGCACACGTGGTAATTGTTACCTTGAGATTTAGTTAACCCCTTATTCAGAGAATAACTTTAGGTTCTTTCCTATCCAGGAATATGTTTATATGCTGATAATTAAGTTTTGTACATGATACTGCTTCCATTTGTACAACTACCCCTTTTTTCCCTGTTTTTTCCATCTTTTACTGTGAAATGTTTCAGGTATCTTTGAGGACAAAATAAATGTGTAAGTTATAAAAGATAATAATAAAATGAGCACCTGTAGATCTGTCACCCAGCCTAAGACATTACCCTTTACCCATATTTTTGAAGCCCTCCTGTGGACTGCTGTGATCTTACTACTTTGCTTTCCTTCATCTTTTATTTTGTGTTTACCGCTTGCTTTTCCTTAAAGCTTTTTCACATTTCTGTGTATCCCTAAATGATATATAGTTTAGTTTTGTTTGATATTGAACTTTATATAAAATGGTATGTCATAGGATTTAACCTATGAGAATTTTTGCAGTTTGTTGCATATTTACCTGAAAGGATAATGAGTTCCTTTATCAATTTAGACTTAACTCTATCAAATTGAACTGTTCGCAGTTGCTCATTAGAACTTAAATGTGGTATTTTCCCCCCTTTCAGGACAGGTAAAGTTCTTTATCAAGTACTTTTTTGTTGCTGTTTCCGACACATGCTGTGGTTTAAAAATAAAAAATGTTAGATCAAATTGATGCTTCCTGGAACATTAAAAAAATAAAAACTCATTTTACTGTGAGTTAAAATTCCAAACTGCTTTTTTGGTTTTATTACTGGCATTAAAAATTTGGCGAACATGTATAAACACATGCACTTCAAAGCAGTGCACCAGCAATATCACTTATTTCCATTACATGGCACATGTCACTGTGAGCACTTATGACGGGGCATTTTTGCTGGGTTCACATGATCATAAAAATAACCATCAAATGAGAAAGCAAATTAGCTTTTAGCCTGCTAGGGGTGAAAGAGGTTCTTATGGATGTTTGTCTGATGTTAAGAACTATCTTAAAAATGGAATTAAGATTTTGTTCTGTAAGAGGATCCAGTGTCATGGTTGGAAGCTCGTTTCTTTACTGCTCAGCAATGCTTTGGAATTCTTACATCTTCACTATAGTATTAAGAGATAGGCTGGATCAGATGGAAAGAAGCAAATTAAGTAACTTAGATGCAAAGTGAATAAGGCAGACATATTAAAACCTTTTTATGAGTGTGTAGCATTAATCTGTTGAGGTAGTGCTGTGAGATTGATATTTTCAGAATTATTTTCTGTATTTAAAACACGAAGATGTTATTGTAAGTAGCTTTAATCTGATGCTTTATTTATAACAGCACTTTTCATCCTTTAAAATACGACTAATACACTGTTGAAAAATTGGAAATCAATTTATATCTGTAATTTTTTTCTCTGTCTTGAGAAGTATAGTTCTGGCTATCAACTAACCAACAAGTTTTTTTTTTTTTTGGCCACAAAGTCTTCCATCTGAAATACAGAATACAAAGATTTATGAATAGAATTCTAGTGATTATGTAATTCTTATTACTGTGGTTCTTCTAACACTCTCAGGAAAACATTTTGACAAATTTTATAGTCAATTTTCATCTGCTCAAAGGGTAATAGAGATCACTTTAGCATGAAATAAATCCTAAAAAAAATTTGTTGAACGAATAAAATATTGTTTCAATAAAACTTGTTTTATTGAACAGTTTTCTGTTCACCAAAGAACTTCCAAGTCCCGGCCAGTGGCCCCCTATTTCCAGCAGTTTCTAATACAATAACATGATAAAACAGGAAAAGAAATGTCCTTCAGGGCTTGTATTACTATTTAATCCACATCCCTCTCTTTTCAGTCCTTCTTTAGTCTTGAACAAATCTGAGTGAGTCTTGGAAAGAAGGAATGATTATTTTCTTGGCTTAGCATAACCAAGATTCTATAGAACTCCATCCCCATTGCTCCCAAGACAGTTCAGTGGTGAAAGTTTTTCAGGGAAGCATGCCAACTCACAGTTACTTCATGGCCATAATGGGACATACATTATGTGAATTTTAAGGATTCCATGTCAGGACAGTAAAACGTGTGTGTGTGTGTGTGTGTGTGTGTGTGTGTGTGTGTGTGTGTGTGTGTGTGTGTGTGTGTTTTGTAAAGATGAAGCCCTACTGGGTTATAAAGAACCTAACAGCCAGGGAGAAAAATCTACAAAGATAAGAGGAGCTGTTCTATTTCCTGTTCCTCATTCTACCCATTTTAAAAATGAACTTCTCTTTATTCAATAAGGAGTAACTTAAACACTGTGTAGAATGTCCTAGGGTATGTTGCTCGACCTAAGGCTAAGGAGCGGCAGCCAACTTGGGCAACTGCCCAGTCCAAGACGGTTCTGATTTTAAGAGATCTGTTTTCCTTGCAAGAGAGTCTGGGATGTGAAGCCAAGCACAGAGGTTTTAAATGGGTGCGGGAGCCAATCCAGCTGGGGGTTGTTAGCAGCAATTGGAGGACAATTTTTTTTTTTTTTTTTTAAAGGGGTGGCTGAGGACTTTTTTCTGGTCAGAAAAGAGAATCTATTTGGATAGAAAAAACTTGCTTGCAACCTGGTAAGGAAACTGTGTTTTGTTTGACTTAATTTAAACAGAATGACATATGCATGATTTTGAAAGAGAAAGAGGTATTTTGGGGTAGTTTGTAGCTCTAATATTAACCAGTGAATGTGGTGATTTAAATACTACAAGGAGGCAAAGCAAAGGGCTACCTTGTAAAGCAGGGTGCCACTGAGACTGAAGTAGATGCCCTTGGGCATTATACCCAGTGGTGAATTCACTTGTTCTGAAGCATTAAATACAACTTTCCGGGAAGACTGGCCTCTGAAGTTATCTACAGATCCATTCTGAATGTCCTTGTGTTGCTATTAGCCTGTCATTCTTGAGGAGTACACGTGCAGCTCATCCCCACGTAACCCATCCTCTGGCACTGGAACAGGCTCAGTGGTATGGACCTTTTCTCACAATTGAGAAATGAGCTGGTGGAAAAGAATCCTGCCAAATTCCTGTGTCCATTTTTAACATGTTGAACCTATTCAGGGACTTATTTTAGTTTGTTCTTAATGTTTTTTCATGGAGACCTTTTCATGGTCTTGGCATTTCTAGTAGCCTCACAAATCCCTGTGCTTTGGCCTTCTAAAAAACATAAACCTTTTTGAATCAATAGTTGAGGTTGTGAACAGTCACCAGTCGATACCAAAGGAAGAATGGTCATTACCGAAAGGCCAGGAGCTTCTCTAAATAGAAATAAGCTTGAGTTTGACACCACCAAGGACTGTTATGGCCAGCACTTGCACAGTTCAGACATATCACTCTAGGTCATTCATTTACCCTGTATGCCTGAGTTCATGGTCTCCTACATGTAATAATTACACACAGAAAGCTCCCAGTACTATGAAGTAGCATTTCTCAGATTTGCTGTATTATTAGAATCATTTTTAATACTGTTACTGTAAGCTTCCATTTTTAGTATATGAAATGATTTCAGATTTAGTCCCCCAAATCAGGAAACAAATTATAGAGTTCTGTACATCACTAGGATGGTAAGAAATGCTACTTTTTTACTGAAATATTAAATTTTCTCTATGTAACTGTTTTTGAGCAAACTTTGTAGTACTCTTTGCTGAATTTTAATTATGAATCAGAACTTAGTTAATCACCCAACTGTTTTAAAAGTTATTTTGTGAGGTAAACTTTATCCTTGAAACAAATAAATGTTTGCTACTTATTTTATGAACTTACAATGATTTTAGCATTTTTTTATTTCTAACGCGGAAGTTGTCAGGAATAGTGTTTTTTTTTGTTTGTTTGTTTTTGTTGCTCTTTGAACATAGCAGATTTTGCCCTAAGTGTAAGTACCCAGCGTAAGTAGAGACTTATTCATGCCCCTTCATAAGATTTGGTTATGTTTTAGGTAGTCATGAGACAAAAAACAACTTAAAAGCATTAAATTAGTTTCACATCATGATAAGGCATTCTCATGAAGGACAATTAAAAATATATGGTGACATCTATTACATCAAATTTCTGTAGTTCAGAATGTCTTAATCTACACAGGGAAGAAATTAATTTTTCATAGCTAATATAGATTAACAGGGTAAACAAGATTCTTGGGGTATTTAAAAAAATAAAATAAAATAAATGAAAACAGGACAAAATTCAGAAGTTTCTTTTTTTTTTTTTAGAGGTTGTAGTGGATTTAATTATGTTCCCCCAAAACTCACTGAAGCTTGAATTGTGTCCCCCAAGTTTATGTATTAGAAACTTGGTCCCCACTGTGACTGTTAAAAGGGTGGGAAATCCTATTATGGTAATTGAAAGGTGGAGCCTTGAAGAGTTGATTAGATTGTAAGACCAGGCCATAATAAATGGATTAAAAATGGTGGTCAGGGGCATGGTTCTGAGGACTTCAAAGGAGAGAGAAGAGTCTGTCTCTGCTCTCTCTCTCTCTGCTCTCTCTGCTTTCACCATCTTGCAATGTGAGACCCCTGGGTCATGGCTGCCACCACCAGATGGACTCTGGACTTCCCAGCCTCAGAAACTGTAAGCAACAAATTTCATTTTCTTTATAAATCACCCAGTTCTGTGTATATTGTTATAAGCAACAGAAATGGACTAATATAGAGGTATAGTTTAAAAGCCAATAGATAAATTAAAATGAATTATATATAGAATATTCAATTAATCCAAAACAAAGCAGGAAAAGAGAAATGGAAAAAAACAGAAAGACACAACAGAAAACAAACTGTAAAATGAAATATATAAATCAAGCCATATAATTAATTACATTGGATGTTAAAGAAAAATATTCCAAATCAAGGACAAAGACTATCAGAATTAGTAAAACAATAAAATGCAACTTTATGCTGACTCAAAAAGATACTATTAGGGCCAGCCCATGGCTCATTTGGGAGAGTGTGGTGCTGACAACACCAAGTCAAGGGTTAAGATCCCCTTACCAACCAACCACTTTGCCAGTTCCTAAGATATTCTTCCAGAGAGATCTCATGTACATTTGTCCCTCGGTATCTGTGGGGGATTGGTTCCAGGACCCCCGACAGATACCAAAATTCACAGATGCTCAAGTCCCTTATATAAAATGTAGTATTTGAGTATAAACTATGCTTTACTTTCACATATACTATGCATATACTTTAAATCATCTCTACATTACTAAAAATACTTAATACAATGTAAATGCTATTAAATAGTTGTTATGCTGTATTATTTTTTATTTGTATTATTTTTTATTGTGTTTTTTCTTCTGAACATTTTCAATCCACAGTTGAATCCACAGATAGAAAAACCTCGGATACTGAGGGCCGACTGTATTTACAAACAGGTTCATGTGTGGTCCCCTTTTATTTTCTTTCACAGAAATGGCAGCACCATCCCTGTACATTATTCTCTACCTTACCTTTTTTTTAGCTAAACTGTTTATCTTGTAGATTAGTGTTTTTTCAAATTGCCGTATGTCATATTAATGACTTCTAAAGTCATTTTAGTGAGTCACAAGCAGAATCTTTTAAAAGCAGTGAAAAAACTATAAAGAGCCCAATAGAATAGGTCAACATTGCAAGTAAAAGGGCCAATATCTTGTGAAATTTTAGTTAAATATAAATCTGTATACTAAGTGACAGTGTGGGGTTTTGTTGTTTTTTTGTTCATTTTGGTTTTGGTTTTTCCTGTAATTCATGGTCAGAAAGTTTGAAAAACACTTAGTGTAGATGGTTCCATATCACCCGTGTAAGCTTCCTCATTTGTTTTTAATTGTTGCATAGTATTCTATTGTGTAGAGTACCATAGTTATTCACATATACCCACATCCACAGGCAATTAATCTGTTTCTAGTTTCTTGCCAATTAAAACTGCTTCATTGACTATCCTTATAAATATATTATTTTACACATATAAGGGCATATCTGTAGAATAAATACCTAAAGGTAGAATTGGTAGGTCAAAGAGCATGTAATTTTGATAATTATGGTTAATCCTCATTATTCCTGGATTCTGTATTTGTTAATTTTCCTACTTGCTAAAATTCATTTGTAGCTGCCAAATCAGTATTTTAGTACTTTCATAGTCATTTGTAGATATGAACAGAGCAGTGAAAATTTTGAGTCACCTGATGAAGTGACCCTCTGCATTCTTAATTCAGTTCTCATACTATAAACTTTTCCTTTCCTTGGTCTATTTAGTACCATATTTTTCACACTTTTGTGCTTTTTGTTGACAATTTTGCTGTGTAAGATGGCCCCCAAGCATAGTGCTAAAGTGCTCTCTACTGTTCTGAAGTGGTGTCTTACAGAGAAAATGTACATGTTGGATAAGCTTCATTCAGGCATGAGTTTTAGTGCTGTTGGCTGAGAATTCATTGTTTTTGTTTTTGTTTTTGTTTTTGTTTTTTTACATAGTACTTACATTGTATTCAGTAGTAGAAGTAAACTAATCAAAGTGTAAAGTATACAGCAGAAAGTGCATGGGTAATATATGGGACTTCAGCATCTACCAATTTTGTTAATGAATCAACAATATGGTACATCCAGAAAAAGAAAGAGGAAGTTAACCAATCTTTATATGAGGCTACTCCAGAAAGTACTGAAATAACATATATAATGAAGCTATGGAAAAGATGAAATATCAGCTAAGTTTGTGGATTCATGAAATGGCGACCACTAAGAAAAGCATAGTGGATAGCATTGTTGTTTAACTAAAAGCCAAATATATACATAGGCACGTTATTCGAGGTCAGGAGAATGTTAAACCCTTCTTAGCTAGTGTTTTATTGTAAAGAAATACTGCATATAATTAATTATCTATAAGAAATATATATTAAAGGTTTATTTAAACAGAAACACCCATAATATAAGGTTATTTATTGATAAGTTGTAAAAATGTGATGACCAGAGGTTTGTAGGAACCTAACCCCATATTTTCTCTAAGAGCAATGGCTCAGTATTTGCTAATTTGGTGTTTATTGCAACCTTGCAGAATATAGCTACCATGAACTATGAGAATGTATTTTCAAGTGGTTATACTCCCACCGGCACTATATGAGACTGGTCTTTTCTCTATTCCCAGCTAACACAATGTTATTTCAAGTCTTTTGATATCTGAAACCTGATAGTTGAATAATGGTATCTCGTGATTTTAATTTGTATTTCTTTCAGTATAAGTAGTGTACAACATCTTTTTATATATTTTAGAGCTATTCATATTCCCTTCTGTTCATATTCTTTTTGCTTTCTCTTTGGATATTTGTCTTTTTCTTATTGATTTGTAGCAGATGTTAACATATTAAGAAAATTAGCCCTTTGTCTATGCTATGAATTGCAAATATTTTCTCAAATTTGTCATTCATCTGATGACTTTTTTCCTCACATGGCAAAAGAAAATGCTATAAGTATTTTTAATGTAGTCAAGTATACTGATGTTGGCCATCTTTATGACCTCTAGATTTTGTTATACTGATTACCTGGTTTGATCATCATACATTGTATACAGGTATTGAAATATAACTCTGTATTCTATAAATATGTACAATCAATATGCTTCAATTAAAAAATAAGTAAATTCTTTAAAAAAAAGCTTTCCTTAAGAGATATTTAAAAAAAAAAAAATATATATATATATAAAACATACTTTTTTTTATTGAATCATAGTTGATTATACATATTTTTGGGTATATATATATATATATATAATATATATATATAAAACATACTTTTTTTTATTGAATCATAGTTGATTATACATATTTTTGGGATACAATGTTGACATATGTTGATTAAGTCAATATTACTAAAAGTATATTATTACAAATTGTACTTATTCTTTAGGCCCCTTGTCCAATCTCTCCCTATCCCCCTTTTCCTCCCCCTTCCCACCACTGATAACCTTCGATTTCTTCTTTCCCTCTGAAAGAGTAATGATTATGTTGTTGATTTGTTGCCTAGATGATCTATCCAATGCTGTGTTCAGGTTCCCCAATATTATCATAGAGCAGATGCTTCTTCTGTCACTCTGGAATGGGCTTTGTAGAGAGAGATGTCATCTTCTTTTCTTTGGTCTCTGCTGGTGACTTTCCTTGTGTTGATGCACTCCAGTGGCTGGTGGACCATCTGCATGGTGATTGTGACGTCTAGCTAATTTTATGCGGCAGCTGTGGTTACTGCAGTGGCTGTGCTGGGCCACCCATATATATGTGATGTTTTGGGCATGCTCCTTGGTGCTGGTGGTGTGCCTGGTTGTGTGGGGGGGTCCGTTCCCCAGCTCGATGCCCCAGGCCTCCAGGTGGAGCCCCGAGGTGCTAGTGGTGTGCCTGGTTGCAGGCAGGAGGGTCCAGTCCCTGGCTCTATGCCCCAGGCCCCCTGGCAGGGCCTCAAGGTGCTAGCAGTGTGCCTAGTTGCTGGCAGGGAAGTCTGGTCGCCAGCTCCATGCCCCGGGCCCTTGGGTGGGGCCCCAAGGTGCTGGTGGTGTGCCTGGTTGTGGGTGGGGAGTCCAGTCCCTGGCTTCATACCCTGAGCCCCTGGGCAGGCCCTGAGGCGCTGGCAGTGTGCCTGGATGTGGGAGTTGGGTCTGGTCCCCAGCTTCAAGCCTCAGGTTCCCAGGCTGGCCCCAAGGCACTGGTGGTGTGCCTGGATGTGAGTCGGGGGTCCGATCCCCGGATCCATGCCTCAGGTCCCTTGGTGTCCCCAAGGAGCTGACAGTGTACCTGGGCTGGAACTAATTTTTTGTCCTTTGCTTACTTCTAAAATGGAGGAACTTCCTGTGGGAACCAGTACTTGAGCTGTGTGGTTGAGATAAATTGCTGCTTTGCTGCTGTTTCCCTAATGGAAGGCTTTTTGTGTAGCTCAGGGCTTAATGGTTGAACTTATAGGTACTTCCGGCTCTCCAGAGACCTTGTGCACTTGGATTGTGTAGAAACTCTGATCTGGGCCTAACTTTTTTCATCAAACTGCACCCCATGCAGTTCTGCATTTCTGACCAGTCTCCTCTGAGTGGTCCTATGCTGATTGGGGGGCAGGTCAGCTGTCTTTGCTGTGTCCCAGTGTTCTCCTGGTGGGCACGTCTCCCCTACTGCCCATGCTCCAAACACTTTCCATGGAACGGTCCCTGCGCTGGTCCCTTGCGATGACTTACTGGCCTCTGAATGGCTCCCCCTTTTCAGCTGTTCCTGTTCCTTGCTCCTGCATGGGTCCATGGGAACCCTATTAGTGGACTTGCTCTCCTGGGGGCCACCAAGGCTCTTCTCCCCTGACACCTCCAAGCAACTCTGTCCGAAGGTCACAGCTGTGGTTTCTGCCAGCTCCTGCTCCATGCGCTCATCAGCTTCAGCCTTAGAACAGCGTGGCCTGAAGTGCTCAGAGCAGCTTTTTCTTTCTCTCATCATGGTTTCTCCCATCTTCATGAACTCTGTAGGTCTCTCCTCCTCTTCCCCTGAGCTCTAGTGGCCCCAGCTTGGCTGTTGTTGCATTTTTATAGTTGTACATTGGTTGATTTGTGGGAGAGAGTAACACTGGGGACTGTCTATTCTGCCGTCTTGACTGGAACTCTGAGATATTTAAAATATTTTAAGAGTTGTGTTTGATGTTTTTGATGTTTTGTGGTCTTTTAGTGTTTGTAAGGAATTTAATCTTCTTGATTTGTAATACTAATTATAAACCCTTGTTATCTATGCTGAGTAAATTTCAGTGTGCTAGAACAATGGAAGACAGGTTTGGGGATCCAAGAGTCCACCCTGAATTTCAGTTTGTGCACTTACTAAAATTACCTAAGCCATGCCTCTTTCCTTTTCTGAAACTCAGGTTCCCCATCTAGGCTTTGCTGGTTCTACATGGAAGACAAGGCCTGGCAGGTGACAGAATCTCAATGTCAGTTCCTCCCTCTCCTGCTTCCCTGATGTTTTCCACCAAGAAATAATTTGTTAACTTGCATTATGTATACACTAAAAGTAAAAAAAAGTTTCTTTTCAAAAACATTCTATAATTTAAGTCATAGACAATTCTTTCTGAGTTTCTCAAACTAGCCTGAACTGATAACTGATCTCTATACATAGACTTGAATTTTTGGTATTCAAAAATAATGTGTCAGTACAATGCATCGTTTTTGGGGGAAGGTGGGATATTAAATGTTTGTCACAGCAAAAAACAGTGAAAAATGAATTTTTAGGTATTGAGTTATGTTCTTTAAGAATTCCTAAACTCTATATCTAGAAACCATATTGAAAACCCTTCAATATAAAAAAATATTTATTTAATGAAGTCAATCAATGCACCCTAATTTATCCACTTTTATTTGTCTAAATTTTTATATATATATAGTGTTTTCTGAAAGCAGGCTACATTTTTGAAATCATTAAAATTGCCTTTTTAAGAAACATGAAGTGCAATATTTTTATTCTTCACTTTCTTGATTATATTGACTATATTTTCATGTATTTTTCTTGGCTGCTTCCTGTGTAGTTGCTCCTTAACATTTGGGGCATAAGGAGAAGTTATAACTTTAGAAGTTTACAATTTTTTTGCCTCAACTTTGTATTTGAATGCAAGTCATTGTCACTTCTCTAGGGAACTTTAGTAAGACTTGAGTGCCCTTGCTCTATTAGGCAATTTAGAAATCATAGACCTTGCTCTGGACTTCAGGATTTTTGAAGTTCAAAGCATATGTGTGTGGAAGAAAAACATCTGGTGAAGAGAACTTGCTTCATGGCATGATGCTGTTTTCCCGCACTCTTCAGCAGAGCGTCTGTTGAGCAGGTTGGCAGGTTTGATAATTAATTCATGATGAGAGAATGAGCCATGTATCTTAGGGACTCAGTTTTGCCCCTTACTGCTTCTTTCTTCCCCACATGTCTGGCAAAGCCTTCAGAGTCTAGGATCACTGATCCCACAGTTGGGTCTTAACTCAAACACTTGTGTTCAAGCTTAATTAGCTCAAAGATATAAACAGATGAATAGCCCGGGACAGAGAGGATTTAGTGTTGAGCAGTGTAGTTTTATTATCAGGGACTTTTGAAATTTGTGTTGAAGTACATCAAAACAACAACAAAAATGCCTTTAAAAATGCAGAACTTGGATGGTATGTGGTTGAAAGTGACAGAATTTTATGAGTGTCCCTGTATGTTTGAATTTTTCTTTTTATAACTTTCTATTTAGATATAATTAATTTCACACTTACAGAAAAGTTGGAAGAATAGTACAAGGGACACTGTGATTCCCTTTTCCAGATTTGTCCATTGTTTTCATTTTCCCCCCTTTGTTTTTCTATATTCACTCATTCCTTCCCTCCCTCTACACACACACACACACACACACACACACTTAAACGCATGCATTTATTTTTCAACTATTTGAGAGCAAAGTGAAGACATCAGGCTCCTTTATTCTTGATACTTCGGGTGTTTTTCTTAAGAACAAGGCCATTCTTCTAAATGATCACAGAATGGTTATCAAAATCATAGCATTTAATATTGATACAACACTACTGTCTGACCCATAGTTCCTTTTCAAGCTCCACCAGTTGTCTCAATAATGTTTCTTATAATATCTCCCCCCATCCTCCAGTCCAGGATATAATCCAGAATAACACATCACATTTGGTTGTGATGTATTCTTTAAACAAGAACAGTTTCTCAACTTTGTTTGTGTTTTTTGACCTTGACATTTTTGCAGAGTTCAAACCAGTTATTTAGTAGAATGCTGTTATATCAGGCTAATTTGGGTTTCTTGTTCAATTCTGGTTATGCATTTTTGACAGGATCACCACAGAAAGTGTTGTGTCTCTAGGTATCTTACCAAAAGGCACATAGTGTTTGTTGATTTGTGCCTTAATTGGTGATGTTAGCTTTAATTATTTGGTTAAATTGGAGTCCGTGAGGTTTTTCTACAGAGAACTTACACTTTCCCCATTTGTATTTAATAAGAATTTTGTGGAGAGCTACTTTGAGACTGTTGTAAATAGCCTGTCCCTCTTCAAATTTTCACCCACTAGTTTTAGCAACTGTAATGACTTTCTAACTCTATCATTTCTTCTGTGTTTATTAGTTGGCATTCTGCTGCAAGGAAGAGCTTTGTCTTCTCTCTAGTTTATTCATTTATTTGTTTGGATCAGTATGGGCTCATTGGTTCTTGTTTTGTTTGTTGGTTATAATTCATTGCTCTCACTATTTATTAGACACAGATTTGGCTCTTCAGGCTGACCCCTGGGTTCTTTTGATAAGTCCTCTTTGTTCATTGAGCATTTCCTTACTTTCTGGCGCAATGAGATATTTCAGATTCATTTTATGTTTTCTCTGTTCCAGCTCTGTAACTGACATTTCTTCAAGGAATCCTGCCACCTTTTTGTGGAGAATGATATTTAGAAACCGATACCTAGTGTGTGTGTGTGTGTGTGTGTGTGTGTGTGTGTTTGTGTGTGTGTGTGTGTGTATGTGTGAATGGATTTTAAAAGAACTGTGCTATGGAATTACATTTGCTAAATCATCGTGTACAGTATGTATGAGTATATATATGTGTGTGTTTAATGTTACAAGTTTCAAACAGAAGAGCATTTATTTTACATGTAATAATCATAAGTTTTGACAAGAAAGAAATACATTTTTCATTTCACAGTAAGTGGCATTACACACTTTTGAGTGCTAAATCATCTTGACATTTATGAAGGAGCAAATGGAAAGTGGGGAACTGAGTGTGTGAAATATAAAGCTATCTTTAACTGTTCTATTAAAAAGCAAAGATTTATTTTCCATCTGTGATCTGAATGTGCCTACTTGTGTTCTGTTTCATGGCAGTGGAATTTCTGTGGAGCCACACGACGGAGAGCATGTGTGTTGGATATATGTCAGCTCAGGATGGGAAAGCCAAGGTAAGCGGGAAAAACTGGGTCATAACATAAAAACTTGTAGCCATTGTATAAACCTCTAACAAGCTATGTTGGTATAGGTGAGTTTTTTCAGCCTCTGTTAGGAAATAGTTCTATGGTCTTTCTAAGAATCTGATTAAGAATAGTTAATGATCTCAAAGAATAACAGCAGATCTTTTTTGCTTTTGGTGACAGAGCAAGGGGGGGTAAGGAAATACTCCCCCCCCCATCTTGCTCTGCCTTGTCCATTGTGAATAATTGGAAAAGAGGAAATTGGAGATTGGGAAGAGAAAATGGGAGTGAAACTGATGAGCTGATATACTTGGGTAACTCTGCAAGGAGTGTTTGAAGAGATAAAGGAAACCGAAGCAAAGTAAGTTTAGACCCTTAAAAGATCCCTGCAAGTTTGATGGCAGAGGTGCTTGCAGATGCAGCTGACATGCTTGCAGGTACAACCTGGCTAATGCTCCAATGTGTTCTGGCATGCCCTGGCATGGTGTCTTCATGGGAGGAGTCAAAGGTCTTCGCTTCTGTGCACACGTCCTTCAGTGTGGCACATCGATCACATAGGCATCCTTGCATCACCTCTTGAGTTGCTTGGCTTCCCTGTACTCATGATGGTTGAGCCTGGGAATAAGAAACATAACTTGTATATTTTATTTTATATTGGCCTCATATTCTTCTTGTTCATAAATTTTTTTAGAAACACCTGTGGCATATGGTGTTTACTTGGCATTAAAGTACCTCAATTGCGAAGCTGTGAAGTTGGGCAGTCTCTTTTTAAAGGAAATGATTTATTTTGCACATTTGGAAATATAAATTAAGGAAACTTATGATATAAACCATCTCATACAGATTGAATCATTAACAAATAAAGGATAAATGTAATAAAGAAGAGTTTGTTCCTTATTTGTCATAGAATACCCATCCAAACTGACCTCTGTATATTATCCAGCAAGCCAGTAGCTTCACAAGGTTTCTGGGAATACAGTGTATAAGAGCACTTCCGCAGACAAGGATTGACTTACGTTTGTGAAAATGTCTCGCCCTCACTTGGTACAGTGTTCATATTATATTAGTATGCCTTTTTCATAAAATAATGCATAAAGTTTTCTTTGTTTCATAATCTATAGGGAGGGTAATTATGATTGCCCATTTTAAAGGTGACTTAATGGTTTATAACATCACTAATAGAATTTTCAGTGATAATGGAAACATTTTATTTCTGTGTTGTCCAGCAGGGTAGCCACTAGCCACATGTAGACATTGAGTTGTCAAAATGTAGCTAGCGTGACTGAGGAACTGAATTTCAAATTTTACTTAATTTAAATAGCCATGTATGACTAGTGACCATACTGAACAGCACAGGTTTAAAGCATGAGTAAAAATATGGTTATTCAAATAAATATTTTCAGAACGTTCTTTTCTTCTCCATGACAAAACGGTTCACAACTATATAATAAGCCTGTTAAGCCCCAAGAATCCTTTCACAAGAATGACTTGCAGCCGTTTGGATTTCTCTCATCGTATGTATTGATTCGGAACTAAGATTGCTTTTTTTTAGCCTCTCAAGAGAGCTTCATTTTTTCTTCATAATGTGTTACCTTTAATATACTACATACAGTCAATCCTCATTATTAGCAGATTCTGTATTTGCAAATGCCTACTTACTAAATTTTATTTATTTAAAATTTTTTTTAATTGAAACATAATTGATTATATGCATGTTTAGGGGGTACAGAGTGACTATCAGTATTTGTGTACAATATGTGATGATCAAATCAGTACTATTAGTGTTCATTAAAAATTGTAATTATTCTTTGTGTCTCTT
>NW_007726302.1:491269-491504 GCF_000696425.1 Galeopterus variegatus | reverse complement strand
GGAAGACACCTTACTATTTAATAAGAAATAGGGGTAGTAAAGAGAGTAGAGAGTCCTGCATCGAGCCGAAAGATATTTGGCCTCCAGTTGTATCACTTGACATCTGGTAGATGTGGTTTTCATACTGTTGGTAACTTCTCCAGCTGGTAGACTTGATAGGCCAGCAGATACAGATGCTCCTCTTGTCTCACTTGTAAATTTTGTTTTTGACCTTCCGTGAACAGTTAATCCCTTT
>NW_007726302.1:490608-491168 GCF_000696425.1 Galeopterus variegatus | reverse complement strand
CCAGATAGTAGACAGTTAATTAATTATTTTTTAATAAACAGTTGTTAAAATACTGCAATAAAAACAGTTAAACTGGCAAGGAAGTCATTTAGAATAGTAAGTGAAATTAGGTATCTTTTACTATGTAGAGGTCACTTTTTGTAACAATAGTGAAATACTGTTATAAAAAGTCATCCTTGAGGAGGCTATTTATAGCCTATTTTATAGTCTTAAAGTGTCTTTCCATAGATTTCTTATTAGTTGCAGGAAAATATAACTAACTGTTTAATGGAGAAACCAGGCAATACCTTGACCATGTGATCAAAAGTAATACCACCAATGAGTGGCAGATGGAAAATATGTGCCTCTGGATGGATAACCTGAGAAGGACACAATATCACTTGTGTAGTATTCCATTTGGAAGTGTATAACCTAAACCTGATCATGAGGAATCATCAGACAGATCTAAAATGAGGAACATTCTATGAAGAAAAAAAGAAGACTATATTCTTTAATAATATTAATGTCATAAAAGTCAAAGGCTGTGGAAATATTCTAGATTAAACAACATGAAAGAGATA
>NW_007726302.1:472424-488651 GCF_000696425.1 Galeopterus variegatus | reverse complement strand
AGTAGCCCAAGTAGCATCAAGTGCAAGACAGTTGCCAACAGAAGGCTAGGATAAAGCAAAAGAGATGAAAAGAAACCTCTCTCACCCCTAAAGTATACAGGACCTTCATCAAGGGCAAGGTGGCATACTATTGAAAGCTGGTGCCAGGATAGCAGGGTGAAGAATGTCCCATGGCACAAAAATCTGGAGGTTACAAAGAGCAAAAAGAGTGTGTTAGCAACACAGAAAGCTGGTGGCTGAACTGTAAACAAAGAGAAATCTCCTGTGTTTAGAATGCTGATGGCTGGAGTGTAAGAAGAAGGAAATTCTCTAAAGTTTCACAAGGGCTCATATCCCAAACCTTGCTTAATGGAAATTCCTGATCCAGACTTCAAAACAATAGCCAATAGTGAACTGAATTTAAAACTGCCACAAAGCCCAGAACCAGCTCAACTAGAGATTAGCTTGACTTAGGGTCCTAACCTAGAGGAAGGAGTGTGCCATTTTCTTACGGTAAATATTATTTATTTTAAATATTATTTACTGTTCTTTTACATGCAGTGTCTGTCATACAATAAAAAATGAGTCCTCTGAAAAAGCGGGAAAATGTGATTTGTACTTAAGAGAAAAATTAGTCATTAGAATCTTACCCACAAAGACCCAGATGTTGGAATTTAGCATAGGATAATAAAATAGTTATAACTTAAAAAAAAAAAAAAAAGGAAATGGGATAACTGAAAAGTGCAATGTCAGAAACACAATTTATTTGATGAGCTTAACAGGAGACTTGGGTGGAAAATATATTTAGTGAACTTGAGAACCAGTCAACAGAAATTACTCAAACTTAATCATAAGGAGGAAAATTAATTTCAGAAACTAAGGAGAATGTTTGAAACCTGTGGGACTCTGGCAAATAGTCTCAAATATGTGCACTTGGAATCATACAAGTGTAAGATTCTTACATTGTTTGTGAGATAATATGAAAGTGTTTGAAGGTAGATTGTGATAAGTTAAAAATTCTTATTCAATTTCTATAGTAACAAGTTTAGATATAAGAATAAAGTTATAGCTAAAAAAGTCATTACAAGACATAAAAAGAAGTACTAAAAATAGGCAGGGAAAGAGGTACAGAAAAACAAAGAACATATGAGACAAATAGGAAACAAATACCAAAAGACTTAATCTCAACCATATTAATAATTTACATTAATTTGTAAGTGAACTACACACTCCATTTAAAAGGCAGAGATTTCAAGACTGAATATAAAACAGAAGACCCAACTATATGCTTTTTATAAGAAATATACATTAAATATAAAGTCTCAGACAAAGTTGATAGCAAAAGTGTGGAAAAATATTTACCTTGCAAACACTAAGCACAAGAAGGCTCATGTGACTACATTAGTGTTAGATATAGAAGGCATTATAAGTTAAAGCAAGACATTTCATAATGATAGTATGGTCAATTTATCAAAGAGATACAAAAATGCTTAATGTATTTGTACTTAGTAATATAAAGGAAGCAAAAATTGAGAGAACTAAAGGGAGGACAAATAGACAAATGTATAGTCAGGGTTGCAAATCTTAACATCCCCCTCTCTCTCAGTAATAAATAAGTAGAATAAAAACTAGTAAGGATATGAGCAACACTGTGACCCAGTTTGAGTGAAGTGATATTTATAGAACACTATATACTCAACAAGTTATTTTTTGCAAGTTCACAAGTAATACTCACCAAGAGAAACCAGAAATTATTTCAAACTGAATGATAATAAAAACAATGTATCAGAATTTATAGAATGCAACTAAAACATTAAAAGGAAGAGTGTATCCTTAAATGCTTGTGGTAGAAAAGAAAGTTTAAATGAGTTATATGAGTTATGGTATAAAAGAATGTTTAAAATAAATGAGTTAAGCTTCCATCTTAATATTTAAGAAGAATAAATTCAAAATAATCAAGATAAAAATAAAAGCAATAACATAGAAAATAAATTAAAAACTAGATAAAAATCAACAAAGCCAGAAATTGGTTCTTTTAAAAAAAATTAATAAAATTGATAAAATCTTAGTAAGAATGATCAGGAAAGAAAGAGAAAAAAACACAAATTACTAATATCAAGAATGAAAAGGGAATATCAGTGCAGGATTACAGATTTTACAGGCATTAAATAGACAACTTTATTCCAATACATTCAGCAACTGGGATGCAATTTATAAATTCCTTAAAAAAAACCCAATTTAACAAATCAAACACACACACAAAAATAGTTTTAATAACCATATAAATATATAAGAAATTGAATTTATAAGCAAAATCTTTTCACGTAGAATACTTCATGAACAGACAGCTTCACTGGGGTGTTATATCAGACATTTAAGAAATAAAAAATACCAGTCTTATGCCAATTTTTTTGGAAAAACAAGGCAGAGAGATTGCTTTTCAACCCATTTTATGAGGCAAGGGTAACCTCAGTATTTGATGAAGATATTACAAGCAAGGACAACTACAGACCAATTATCCCTCATGAACATAGATGCAGGAATGCTTAATAAGTTAATTATTACTTTAGGACTAGAAAATCTAGCAATATTACACACACACACACACACACACACACACACACCCCAAATAAAGTTTCTCCAAGGAATATGCGGTTGATTTAACATTCAGAAATCAATCAGTGCTAACAAATAGTGATGGAACGTAAGGATATCTACATGCAAAAGAATGAAGTTGGTGCATTGTATACCATATACATCATATATAAAAATGAATTCAAAATGGATCTGAAACCAAAATGTAAAGAACTAAAACTTTAAAATTTCTTAGAAGGAATCAGGAGTAAATCTTCATGACCGTGGATTAGATAGCAGTTTCTTAGATATGACCCCCAAAAGCGCAAACAATGAAAGAAAAACAGGACATCATCCGAATTAAAAATGTCTGTGTTTCAATGGATGCCATCAAGAAAATAAAAAGCCCACATAATAGGGAAAAATATTTGCAAATCACATAATTGGTAAGGGACTTGTATTCAGAATATATAAAGAACTCCTATAATTCAAAAATAAGAAGACATAAAATGGGCAAAATATTATAATAGACATTTCTCCAAAGAAGATATATAGATAGCCGATAAGTACATGAAAAGATGTTTAACATCAGTAGTCACTAGGGAAATGCCAATTAAAACCACAGTTAGAAACCACTTCACATACAACAGATTTCTGTAATCGAAAAGATGAACGAAAACAAGTGTTGGTCTGTTTAACATCAGTAGTCACTAGGGAAATGCCAATTAAAACCACAGTTAGAAACCACTTCACGTACAACAGATTTCTGTAATCGAAAAGATGAATGAAAACAAGTGTTGGTGAACAAGTGTTGGTCAGGAAGCAGAACCCTCATATGTTGCTGGTGGGAATATAAAAATTGTGCAGCTACTTTCTGCTAGCTTCTCAGAAAATTAAACACAGAGTAAGTACCATATGACTCAGCAATTCCATTACTAGATACATACCCAAGAAAATTGAAAAGATATGTCCACAGAAAAACTTGTGCCCAGATGTTTATAGCAGCTTTAATCATAATGGCTAAAAAGTAGAAACAACCTAAATGCCCATCAACTGATAAAAGGATAAACAAAATGTGATGTATTCTTAGAATATTATTCAGCTATAAAAAGGAATGAAGTGCTGATACATAGAACAGCCTGGATGAACCTTGAAAACATTATGCTAAGTGAAAGAAGCCAGACACAAAAGGCCACATATTTTATGTGAAATATGCAGAATAGGAAAATCCATAGAAATAGAATATAGATTAGTTGTTGTCAGGGCCTAAGGGGTGGGGGTATGGGGAGTGACTGCTAATGGTTACTGGATTTCTTTTTGAGGTGTTAAAAATGTCTTGGAATTAGAAAGTTGTAAAGCTTTACAAATACACTAAAACCCACTGAATTAAACACTTATTTAAAAGGGTGAATTTTATGGTATGTGAATTATATCTCAATAAAGCTGTTAAAAACATCAGTGTAATTTACTATATCACCAGAATAGTGGAGAAAAACATGTGCTTATCTTGATACCACATGATCATCTCAACTTCCATTCATGATTTTAAAAAATCTCAAAATGCCAGAAATCTTAGGAAACTTCCTCAATCTGATAAAGGTCAACTACCAAAACCATACAGATAAAATCATATTAATTGGTGAAATAATGCACACTTTTTTCCTAACATTGAGAATAGGCATAGAGGAAGTCCACACTCATCACTTCTGGAATTCTTAACCAGTGCAGTAAAGCAAGTAAAAGAAAATAAGAGACAGAAGTTGAAAGAAGTAGTAAAAACTGTCGTAATTCTCAGAAGACATGAAATGCATCTAACAAACGATGTGCAAGACCCGTCTCCTGAAAACAACAAAACCTTGCTGACAGAAATAAAAGAAAACCTAAATAAATGGAGAAATATGCCATGTTCATGGATTGGAAAACTCAATAATGTTAAGATAGCTGTTTATTCCAAGTTAATCCATAGATTCAAAGCAATCTCAATCAGAATTCCTGCAGGTATTGTTAAATAAGAAATTGACTAGCTGGTTTTAACATTTATATGGAAATTCAGAGGACTTGGAATTACAAAAATCAACTTTAGAAAAGATCAAAGTTAGAGGACTTACATTGTAAGACTTTAAGATTCACCATAAAGCTATTGTAATCAAGACAGTGTTCCCTGACAGAAAAGATAGCCCTAAACTCAGTGCATCAGAATTTTTGAGATTAGCGGAAATACCAGCTCACTATTCTGCAAGTTCACAACATTCATGGGTATACAAAAATTGTTAAAAGTCATTAAACTCTTTACTTAACATCTATGCTTTTTATTGTATGTAAATCATGCTTCTGTTTTTTGAAAGTTGAAAAAAAAGGTGTTAGCAAAAACATCTATATGTCATGTAACAAGGTAGTGTCATGTAAAGAGAATGGGCTTTGGACTTAGTCAGACTTCAGTTTTGATTGAGAAGCCCCTGCTTTATAATCTGGAGCAGGTTACAACTCTGATCCTTAGTTTCCTTATCTTTAGATATACGAGTACTGCCGATGCATTCTGGAATTTAATTGAATAATGTAAGTAAAGTGCATGTAATAGGTACTACAATANTAATTGGTAAGGGACTTGTATTCAGAATATATAAAGAACTCCTATAATTCAAAAATAAGAAGACATAAAATGGGCAAAATATTATAATAGACATTTCTCCAAAGAAGATATATAGATAGCCGATAAGTACATGAAAAGATGTTTAACATCAGTAGTCACTAGGGAAATGCCAATTAAAACCACAGTTAGAAACCACTTCACATACAACAGATTTCTGTAATCGAAAAGATGAACGAAAACAAGTGTTGGTCAGGAAGCAGAACCCTCATATGTTGCTGGTGGGAATATAAAAATTGTGCAGCTACTTTCTGCTAGCTTCTCAGAAAATTAAACACAGAGTAAGTACCATATGACTCAGCAATTCCATTACTAGATACATACCCAAGAAAATTGAAAAGATATGTCCACAGAAAAACTTGTGCCCAGATGTTTATAGCAGCTTTAATCATAATGGCTAAAAAGTAGAAACAACCTAAATGCCCATCAACTGATAAAAGGATAAACAAAATGTGATGTATTCTTAGAATATTATTCAGCTATAAAAAGGAATGAAGTGCTGATACATAGAACAGCCTGGATGAACCTTGAAAACATTATGCTAAGTGAAAGAAGCCAGACACAAAAGGCCACATATTTTATGTGAAATATGCAGAATAGGAAAATCCATAGAAATAGAATATAGATTAGTTGTTGTCAGGGCCTAAGGGGTGGGGGTATGGGGAGTGACTGCTAATGGTTACTGGATTTCTTTTTGAGGTGTTAAAAATGTCTTGGAATTAGAAAGTTGTAAAGCTTTACAAATACACTAAAACCCACTGAATTAAACACTTATTTAAAAGGGTGAATTTTATGGTATGTGAATTATATCTCAATAAAGCTGTTAAAAACATCAGTGTAATTTACTATATCACCAGAATAGTGGAGAAAAACATGTGCTTATCTTGATACCACATGATCATCTCAACTTCCATTCATGATTTTAAAAAATCTCAAAATGCCAGAAATCTTAGGAAACTTCCTCAATCTGATAAAGGTCAACTACCAAAACCATACAGATAAAATCATATTAATTGGTGAAATAATGCGCACTTTTTTCCTAACATTGAGAATAGGCATAGAGGAAGTCCACACTCATCACTTCTGGAATTCTTAACCAGTGCAGTAAAGCAAGTAAAAGAAAATAAGAGACAGAAGTTGAAAGAAGTAGTAAAAACTGTCGTAATTCTCAGAAGACATGAAATGCATCTAACAAACGATGTGCAAGACCCGTCTCCTGAAAACAACAAAACCTTGCTGACAGAAATAAAAGAAAACCTAAATAAATGGAGAAATATGCCATGTTCATGGATTGGAAAACTCAATAATGTTAAGATAGCTGTTTATTCCAAGTTAATCCATAGATTCAAAGCAATCTCAATCAGAATTCCTGCAGGTATTGTTAAATAAGAAATTGACTAGCTGGTTTTAACATTTATATGGAAATTCAGAGGACTTGGAATTACAAAAATCAACTTTAGAAAAGATCAAAGTTAGAGGACTTACATTGTAAGACTTTAAGATTCACCATAAAGCTATTGTAATCAAGACAGTGTTCCCTGACAGAAAAGATAGCCCTAAACTCAGTGCATCAGAATTTTTGAGATTAGCGGAAATACCAGCTCACTATTCTGCAAGTTCACAACATTCATGGGTATACAAAAATTGTTAAAAGTCATTAAACTCTTTACTTAACATCTATGCTTTTTATTGTATGTAAATCATGCTTCTGTTTTTTGAAAGTTGAAAAAAAAGGTGTTAGCAAAAACATCTATATGTCATGTAACAAGGTAGTGTCATGTAAAGAGAATGGGCTTTGGACTTAGTCAGACTTCAGTTTTGATTGAGAAGCCCCTGCTTTATAATCTGGAGCAGGTTACAACTCTGATCCTTAGTTTCCTTATCTTTAGATATACGAGTACTGCCGATGCATTCTGGAATTTAATTGAATAATGTAAGTAAAGTGCATGTAATAGGTACTACAATAATTATGATGATTGGTTGGGGTGGTGGTAGTGGTAGAGGAGGAGGTAATGGTGGAAGCTGTAGAGAATCTCTCAGGGCCATCACACTACACAGCTCCACACACCCCAATTACACTGTAATTGTACTCCCAAAGGTGCCATTTACATGACTATGAAAGAGCAGTAGCTACTGGATTTTCATTCTGCTCACCTGGTGGAGATGGTAGTGATTATTACATTTTCACAAAGTCTAACTCTAACTTGTAAATATAAACAAATTCAGTAAATATAAAGTGAATTCAGAGATCCCAGAGCAGGAAAAAAAAAGGGTTCGAAGCTTAAGAATAGACACCCCTTCCCACCAACCCTGCGATTCAGGCCAATATGGTGGTAAAGGAGCCCTTTCTAAAAGCTGTCTGACTCGTGGTCTACCAGCTTGACAGCATCACAACTTAGTTTTCTTAGTGTAATCTAAGACTTGTGTGCAGCACTTCTGTTAAGCTCACCAAGTATTTTTTTCTTTTAAAAGTAGGAGGGAAAAATATTGCTTCCTAGCTGTGCTTAAATTTCTCACATGTGAGCCTTGGACACATGCAGTCTTTTTGTATTGCGCTGAGAACTGGGTAGTGGAGTGCCTGTAGGGTGTATTGACCATGAATTCCTTTAAAGAGACTTCAGTTCCATGATAATTTAATAATTTAATCACTGAATGGATTTTTTTGGACCCTAAGGATTTATTGGTGCTTATGGATTATATTGGGCCATATTTTAGATTTATCAAGGGCCACCTAGAAACAAGTTGGTCTTAGTCTAAACCAAATTTTGACTGCTTTTGATAATCTAGTTCTCATATTATCCAACTACTGAAGGCATCTGATCCTTGGCAGGAAGCCAGCTGCCTCAAGATGGCAGGTTGGGCACCACCAATAAGCCATGTACTAAGCAAACATCACAGATGGCTAAATTTGGCAAGTGTACTTATGGACCATAAGAAAAAGTGGCTAATCAGTGATTGTACTTGTACCTTTTAAGTTTGCCCTGAATTTCAAATGTAGAAAACTGTGTTTCTTTTCTATGCTCTTAGGGCTTCGAGGAAGATCCCATTGAGTCTATTTAGAAAGTCCTTTAGACAAACAGGAAAAGATTGCAGAATACTGAATATGTGAAAAACAAACTATAGGGCAGAAGTTCCCTCAGCCTCAAGTTTAATTTGTAAGAGTAGTTAATAATTTTATTTTTGCGTAATTAGTCTTAACGCCATCAGTTTCATCCAAAAGAAGTCATTTGATATTGCTCCAAAGCAATAAATAGAATAATCACAAAGAGGCAATTCACCACATCGGCAAGAGCATAAATCTTCTCCGAGGTATGAACCACCATATGTATCCAAATAAATCTCATTTTAATCATGGTGTATGATTAGATCTTTGCAAAGATAAATGTCTGTTACTTGGACTTGTAGATCCTCCATGTTAGTTGAAGAGAATACACTTTTTTTACATGAAAAATAATGATAACATTAATTTCTCTACCTCTACATTGTTACATAGTTATCAGTCACAGATGTGAACTTAATATTAGAGTGTCACCATGTTACCTTCTAGAACCCAACATTTTTAGACAAATATGTGCCTTTCCAGACACATAAGCATGAATATAAATGAAACAAGTATACTTGAGAGTGATTGACCTTATTGCTCACAGTGAGTGAGTAATGATTACAAAATGGTGTTGTTTTTTTCTTTTGGTTGGAAAGCAGTAGAAAAAAGATGAAAGGAATATTTTCTTGTTTTTTTAATCTTGAGACAAAAAGGGCTATAATCTTGGTTATGTCATTCTTATTTTGTGCTAACTTCCTAACTTGAAACAATGTATTGGTTTCTATGATTTTAAATATTCAGGATCCCCCATAGATTTTATGTTGTGACAACTTTTATTACATTATTTTATTAAATAGGTGAGTGGCAGGAATGGAATCTACTAGGCATACAGTGTATGTGGAGTACTAATGGTTACACAGGGCCTAGCACATAGTAGGCATTTGATAGACAACCTCTTTATTGGGTTGACTGCATGTTGAGGCTTAAAGTTGAACTTTGAATCAAGATGGTTGTTTGAACACAACATTTTGTCTCCATTGTCCTTCCCAGTAACCTCCAGGTTTGAGATCAAAATCTGGATTCATTAAAACAGCTTTAAATTCTTTATTGGGTTGACTGCATGTTGAGGCTTAAAGTTGAACTTTGAATCAAGATGGTTGTTTCAACACAACATTTTGTCTCCATTGTCCTTCCCAGTAACCTCCAGGTTTGAGATCAAAATCTGGATTCATTAAAACAGCTTTAAATTTTTTTTTTTAATTTATATAAAAAATTTTAGATTTACATAAAATACAAATGTTACACAAAGTTGCATAAGTTTTAAACATTTTAAATTTTATATGAAATGGTGATTAAAATAAAGTAAAAATGATTTTTTTCTCCTATAAGAGCAGAAAATTTGGCAACACTGGGACTCAACTTCCTATATGGCAGCAATTGATTGGAGCCAAGCAGTAGTCACCCTGTTGGGTGAGGCCTGGGCACTCCACTTTGACAGTCCTGCACCTGGCCTGCTTCACAGGCATCGAGACTGACCCATGCTGTAGATTTTGAACCCTAAGCCAAGTTCTGCTACAATACATTTCCATTCCAGTACCATTCATTCAAATAACATAGTTTCTGTCTTTTTTAAGGTCTTAATCTTGGAGTGTCCATTTTGTTTAATCCTAAGGATTGGAATTCTTTTATGATGGTTCCAATGTATGAATTTTATGTCCCGTAAGCAAAGCAGTACTGTAAATTGGTGGAAACTTAACATTTTAGTATTAACTAATGGAGACATTTGGTTACGGTTGAGCTATTTTTTGTATTTACGTTCCTTTCAAATACTTCTGGATGCAATAAATGGTAGGTACTGACAATTTACTTTCATGCTCATTAGCTGTCATCACTATATGGTACATGTTTGGACTGTACTGTCTGCTGCTGTGCTGAAGGTGTAAAAAGAAACTTAGTTTAAGATGAGTGTTATATTAACACTTCGCTATTAGGAGATTCACCAAGTACTTGGAAAAGCAGCTTTTTCTTCACTTGAAATAGAAAATTAATGTTACTCTAAATGTGCTTCTTATAACAGAGATGAAACCCAGTAATTCCCTAATTTCTTCCATTGATGGCTCTTGTGGATAATGTGTTAAAATTTTGAACAGTTAGAGCCTACTAACTATACTGGGCAATTAAAAATGTGTATGATATGTATTTTTAGAACAAAAATGAAAGATTTTGGCAAAACTTCCTCTTAATAGGCAGTTAGTAATAAGCCTCACTAGCCCTGAATAAAGTATCCCAAATTCTTACAAACTTCCAAAGCCTCAGTGGTCAGACAGGAAGGCCTGGTTTTTAACATGATGACCTCTGAGGTATGGCAAGTTCCTGAATCTAACAATTTATATTTTTGTTCAGTAGGCCATATTTGGGGAAAAAAATATAGTTGATAAAGATGCTATTAAAGATGACAAAAATGCATTTCTTCTTAATCTCAGTTAACCAGTATTAGAGCTAATTAGGGATTTATTGCAGTAGGTAGTAATGACTGATTGGGAGGGAAATATTAATTATTTGGCTTTGAGGTTTTAGCTATTAAAATCTCAGTTTACTTAGGAGTGAATTTTGATAAAACACAGTATCTGATTTTCCAGTGAATTATTTATCAAACAAATACTATTTAGTTCCTTTATATTCAGATACTTTTCAAGGGACATAACAGTGAACAAAACACACGAGAATCCTTGTACTTGTGAGCTTACATGCTAGTTGTGAAACAATAAGCAAGGTAAGTAAGGCACATGCTATGTTTGTGATAAGTGCTAAAAAGACACATGAAGCTGGGGCAGTGTTAGGAAGTATGGAGGTTCCAATGTTAGGTAGGCCTTGCCAAGAAGGTGACATTTAAGTAAAAGTCTTGAAAGATTTATGGGAGCAAGGCAAGACCATTCCAGGCATAGGGAACAGCAAGTGCAGAGGCCCTCAACTAGGAGTGTGCCTGGTGTGTTGGAGGGACTGTGAGAAGGTCAGTGTTCGTGGATCAGAGTAAGCGATGGAGGACCAGATCGTGTAGGTGCTTATTGGTCATTGTCAGGACTTTGTCTTTTCCTATTGGAGTGTAATGAGCAGAGGAGTGACATGATCTGACTTACATTTTTCAGAGGTGACTCCAGCTGCTGAAAGGGAGGCAGGGTGGAAGGTCATTGTCACTCAGGTAAGTGATAATAGTGACTTGGATTAGAGCATTAGCTGCACAGGTGGTGAGAAACTGTTGGCCTCTGTGTATGTTTTAAGATAGAGCCAATGTATTTGTTGATGGATTGGACAGAGATATGAGGGAAATAGAAAAGACAATGATGACTCCTAAGATTTTGGCTTGCACAGAAGAATAGCATTGCCATTTACTGGGGTAAAGAAGGAGGTGAAGAGGAGGAAGAAGGCTTGAGGGGAAGTAGCAGAAGCTCATTTTGGGTATGTTAATTCTGAGGTGCCTGTTAGGCATTTAGTAGGGATATCCAGTAGGTAGTTGGTTATATGTGTCTGAGGTTCAGGAGAGAGGACTGAACTGGAGATGTATATTTGGGAGTCACACCATATAAATGCTTTTTAAAATTATAAGACTGGATGAGATCACCATATCCAGTAGGTAGTTGGTTATATGTGTCTGAGGTTCAGGAGAGAGGACTGAACTGGAGATATATATTTGGGAGTCACACCATATAAATGCTTTTTAAAATTATAAGACTGGATGAGATCACCAAAGGAGTGAACACAGACAGGAGAAAAGCATCCTGAGGAATTCCTGTAGTAATAAATTGGGGAACCAGCCAAGGAGACTGAGAAGTTATGATTGTAGAGGTCAGAGGAGAGCCAGGTGAGTGTGGTGTTCTAAAAACCAAGGGAAAAAGAAGTCTTTCAAGGAGAAGAGTGTCATCAACTTTATCAGATGCTGTTGCTGGGCCTCTTGAAATTAGGTCCAAGGACAAGCCATTGGATTTGGCATTGGAAGCCGTTGCTTATCTTGATAAAAGGGGTTTTGGTGGAATGATCAAGACAAAAGTCTGATTGTAGAGGGTTTAAAGAGAGAATGGAAGGAAAGAATTTGATGTAAGCAGTACAGACTACTCTTTTAAAGATTACTCTTTCTTGGTTGTAAATGGAGGTAAAGAAATGGAGTGGTAATTGGAGGAGGTGGTGGGTCTAGGGAGTTAATATTCTTGTCTGTTTCTCCAAAGCTATCAGATGCTTCACCTTATGTCAAAAACACTTTGCAGATATTTTCCTACAAAATGAATGGAAGAAAAAGTGGTCCAACTATTGAGTCCTGGAGCACTCTAACATTCAGCGATTGCAGAGATAAGGAAGAACCAGCAAAGGAAACTGAGGCTCAGTTTTGGAGTAAAATAAAAGGGAAGTTCCAACACATTCTTAGTAGTAGGTCTGGGTGCAGCTGGTATTAAAGGAAGGCATTTGGGATAAACTGGCTTAAACAAAGTCTCACAGGCTTCTTGATTGCAGGATGTCTGAACCTTTCTGTGCTCACGTGCCTGTCTGGCTCTAAGAACAGTGGGATGAGGTGGAGCAATAAGTTTGCAGCATTTCCCCGACATTTGCCTGTGCTCCTTTTTTTCAGAGACCATATCCTGAGACCCACCAGAAGTCAGCCTGGGAAATGCTGCTATCTAGGTCTCTCAGCGCCTTAACGGTTCTTTGGCATTGCATGGGTCAGATCAATAAGTCAGGAAGCATATGATTTTGATAAGAAGAACTTTCTTCAAAGAGTTTGTTGGTAGCTTTTATTTTTACCCTCCTGAATTCCTTACTGACAGATCAACTAGATTTTCAGGAAATAGTCCATTACACAAATAGTAGTTTCATTCTTTATGATAGTTTAAACATTAGCCTTTCATTTCTTTTCAAATACAAGATGTTCTTTTCAAGCTGTAGTAAAGTCTGTGTTATCTGGCAGCTTACCAACCAGAGGATTGTAACTGACATTTTGCATTTTCACCTAGTACAAAATCGTCAGGATGTTGAGACCTCCCTACCTGGTTCTATATGAAGAGGAAACTGGGCTGTCTTTACCAAGGAAATGGTGGCTCAGAGCCTCCCCTGACAGACCTGAAGGGAAGCATCCAGCATCCATGCAGGGGTGGAGGCCAACTGTACCTCAGTTTGCAGGCCTCAGCTAGATTCTCTTTCTTTAGCTCCACACCTCCTGCCCTTCAGAGAAAAAAATGTCAGAGAGATTAAGTTACATATCTAAAGTCTCACGGCTATGAAGTGGTGAAATTAAGATTCAGACCACACACTCTTAACCCCATAACTCAAGCTTCTAACCAACCACTTAGTTGTCAGGGGGTGAATAAGCTGGAGATGTATATTTGGGAGTCTCTGCATGTAATAAAACAATACTGAATACGAACACCAAAGGCATGAATACAGACAGAAGTAAAAGAGGCCACTTTGAGTCCTGGGAACTCCCGTGTTTATGAGTTGGAGAGATGAGGAGGAACCAACAAAGGAGACTGAGAAGTTGTGGCCATAGAGGTTGCAGGAGAACCAGGTGAGTGTGGTGTGCTAGAACTAAGGCAATAACATGTTTCAAGGAGAAGAGGTCAATCACCTTTTTCAGAGTCTGTAGCTGGGTCCTGTGTGGATATTACAGTTACTGTGCTCATTCTCAGTTTTAGCAGTGCTAGGGAGTGGAGTGCGGACATAGTCACGCCTTCTAGATGGGTCTAGAGCAGTTAGAAAACTAAGAGGAAGACATAAATTTATACCTCAATTAATTATGATTATATGGCTACACTAAACACTCACTAAATCACCCTGCTACATGATTAAGAAAATAGATGAAAATAATGGGGAGAAAAATTCAGTCCTGGTCCTGAGTGAGTCTTTTTGAAATGTAATAAACTAGCCCATATAACAATTGTTAACATTTTGGTATATTTCCTTCTGTTTTGGCAATTGTGATTTTTTTTTTTAACACAATTATGATTGTGTAAAATACATGGAATGGCATATACTGATTTTTAAATTCATTTTTAACATAAAAATAGTACATGTTCTCTTAAAGTGTTTGAAAAAGAAGAGTAAAGAATATTTTTTTTAAAAAAAAGAATGAAAAGTATAAAAGATCTCTGTTCTCAGTACACACCACTAACACTACATTATGGTATCAGATATGTATTTTCATACAGTCTGCATGATATACCTATTGACCTTCCTCCCTACCTTGCCTACCTTATTTAAGAGGTAAGCTAGGGACAGACTTTGTCCCTGAAGAGATGGAGGTACAGATCCCTAGGTAAGGCTGGAAACTCAGCCTCCTGGGCCCTACCATCAGATACACTGATGTAGTGGATCTCAGTAGGTGGTTCTAAAATCACCCTCTGTAGTGGATTGAATTATGTCCCCCCAAAACTCATTGAATCCCCCACGTTTTATGTATTAGAAACTTAGCCCCTACTGTGACTGTTAAGAGGGTGGGAAATCCTATTATGGTAATTGAAAGGTGGAGCCTTGGGCCGGCCCGTGTCTCACTCGGGATAGTGCAGTGCTGATAACACCAAGGCCCCGGGTTCGGATCCCATATAGGGATGGCCGGTTCGCTCACTGGCTGAGCGTGGTGCTGACAACACCAAGTCAAGGGTTAAGATCCCCTTACCGGTCATCTTTTTTTTTTTAAAAAAAAAAAGAAGAAAGGTGGAGCCTTGAAGAGGTGATTGGATTGTAGGACCATGCCATAGTGCATGGATTAAAAACGGTGGTCAGGGGCGTGGTTCTGAGGGCTTTAAAAGAAGAGGAGAGTCTGTCTGTCTGTCTGTCTGTCTCTCTCTCTCTGCTCTCTCTGTTTCCACCATCTTGCAACGTGAGACCCCTGGGTCATGGTCGCCACCACTACCTAGACCCCTGCCAGATGTGTTCCCTGGACCTTGGACTTCCCAGCCTCAGAAACTGTAAGCAATAAATTTTGTTTTCTTTATAAGTTACCCAGTTCCAAGTATTTTTTTTATAAGCAGCACAAAACAGACTAATGCACCCTCTAAGAGTCCAAAGATCATCCTTACAGAATACTACTCTTAAGGTTTAGACTGGGTATAAGGGATAGGTGAGACAAAGTCCTAGAATCAATTGGAAGTCTAATTAGTTCTTAGAAGGGCTACTAAAAAAAAAAAAATCTATAACCTGAATTCTAGGAAAATTTAGACATGTGGGTTTAAAAAATTATTTAAATAACATTTAGAGGGCCTTCCTAATGTAAAATTATATAGAATGTCAGAATCAGAAAGAATCTGAATGTAATCGTGTCAAATTTTTCATTTTTACCTATAGAAATTGTTGTTTCCATTTTATCTTAAAAAAAAAATTATGGTAAAATATACATAACATAGAAGTTACCATTTTAACCACATTTAAGTGTATAGTTCAGTGGCATTAAGTACATTCACATTGTTGTGCAGCCATCACCACCGTCCCTCTCCAGAACTTTTTTACTTTCTCAAACTAAAACTCTGTACACATTAAATACTAACTCTCCATTCCCTCCTGCCTCCAGCCCCTGTAAACCACCTTCCACTTTCTGTCTTTATGAATTTGACTGCGAGGTACCTCATACAGGTGGAATCACACAGTATCCTTTTGTGTCTGGCTTATTTCACCTACGTAATGTCTTCAGGGTTCATCCATTTTGTAGCATGTGTCAGAATTTTATTTCTTTTTAAGGCTGGATAATATTCCATCGTGTGCATATACTACATTTTGTTTACGTATTCATCCACTGATGGGCATGTGGGTTGCTTCCACCTTCTGGCTATTGTGGATAATGCTGCTATGAACATCGATGTACAGATATCTGAGTCCCTGCTTTCACTTTTTTTTTAAATGTATATCCAGAAGTGGAGTTGTTGGATTGTATGATAATTCTATATTTAAATGTTTGGGGAACCACCGTACTGTTTTCCACCGTAATAACTCGCTACCTTGCCTACCT
>NW_007726302.1:464320-471424 GCF_000696425.1 Galeopterus variegatus | reverse complement strand
TCGTTGATACCCTGGGAATGGTGGAATTTGAGTTTTTTTGCCTGTCATGACAAGGGCTGCTTGGCTGCTTGTGAGATATCTTAGAGTCTACACAGTCCTTAGACACTCATTCAATATTAAAATACTTATTGCATTTTTAAATGCTGACATCCACGTTCATTGTAGAAAGTGGTCTCTTTTTAGGCTCAAGAGAATTTCAAACCCACTTGTCTAAAAAGAACTTTTGGAGATAAATACTCATATAAAACATTTTCTTAAACAACTCCCACTGTTTATATGATTTGATGCCCCATTGAAGTCTACACAGAAAGGTTCAAATACATATTGGCTCAAACTTTTTTCGAGTAAGATCACTTATTTTGTGATGAATCAGAAGATCATGTTGATGGATTAAACTCGTGAAATATTGACATTTGGATGGTTAACCATTTTATTTTCCTCAACACCAATATCATACTAATGTGTTTTATAATTGGAAAATCCCCCTGGAGTAGATGATGACTTAAGAAAGGGAGAATCCTGAGAAGTTAATCTTAACAAATAGTTTGTCTAGTTGAGCATTTCTGTTTAGAGTATACAGCTCAATTTATACAAATCTAAATGTGTATTTGTCATATTTTGCCCAAGTGCTGTTAATAAATACTTCAAGACTATTGTATCTTTTTCGGTCCCCTTTTCTTTTCCTTCTTAACTCTTCTTCACACTTTGTGGTTTAATTCAGTTTTTTTAGATGTTCTTCTATCGTAAACTTCATAGGGGTGAGAGCGTTAGAGTTGAGTTTGAATTGGCTGTCTGTGTTTTTGTAAACTTCAGGAGATTGCTGTCAAGTCCCCTGGTCCATGGGACAAAAACTTTCTCCTTCCATTTCTGGGCTTTTTTCTTGGTCAGCAGGAAATCTGTTGCTTCACGACCAACATCTCCTGGTCAGCTTGCAGTCCATCTTCTTGGACATATTGTCATTCCTTAATCTTTTCCACAATAATTTATTCTCTGTAGCCTCTGGTGCCTGAACCGTGAGAACGTTGAGGGGGTTCTGTTTGATTCTCCCTGAATCTGTGGGAAATCCGAGGACAGGTTTTCCTGTGAGCCACTTTCTTAAGGACAGATATTTTAACTAACCTGATTAGAAAATTTCAACATATTTATGAGCAGAACCTGGTGGTGTAAATGTTTCTCCTGTGGGGGTCTGTATCATGGATTAATTCCTAGCCAGCTCCTTTTCTTATGGAGAGCTGTTCTGGACCAGGTAGGAAATTGTTGTTTCCATTTTATCTTAAAAAAAAAATTATGGTAAAATATACATAACATAGAAGTTACCATTTTAACCACATTTAAGTGTATAGTTCAGTGGCATTAAGTACATTCACATTGTTGTGCAGCCATCACCACCGTCCCTCTCCAGAACTTTTTTACTTTCTCAAACTAAAACTCTGTACACATTAAATACTAACTCTCCATTCCCTCCTGCCTCCAGCCCCTGTAAACCACCTTCCACTTTCTGTCTTTATGAATTTGACTGCGAGGTACCTCATACAGGTGGAATCACACAGTATCCTTTTGTGTCTGGCTTATTTCACCTACGTAATGTCTTCAGGGTTCATCCATTTTGTAGCATGTGTCAGAATTTTATTTCTTTTTAAGGCTGGATAATATTCCATCGTGTGCATATACTACATTTTGTTTACGTATTCATCCACTGATGGGCATGTGGGTTGCTTCCACCTTCTGGCTATTGTGGATAATGCTGCTATGAACATCGATGTACAGATATCTGAGTCCCTGCTTTCACTTTTTTTTTAAATGTATATCCAGAAATGGAGTTGTTGGATTGTATGATAATTCTGTATTTAAGTGTTTGGGGAACCACCGTACTGTTTTCCACAGTGGTTCTGCTTTATTCTTAATCCCGGTCATAGCTGCATGACTGTGTTCATGACTGAAGGGGGTGAGGTTAGGGTTGAAATTGGCTGTGGGACTTTTACTGTGTCAGGATCTTTTGGTTTAGGAAGACCTTAAAAAAAACAAAACAAAAAAAAAAAAACCCTGATAGATGATGCCTGGGGAGGAGGAAAAAATTGGCTGTGGGACTTTTACTGTGTCAGGATCTTTTGGTTTAGGAAGACCTTAAAAAAAAAACCAAAAAAAAATACCCTGATAGATGATGCCTGGGGAGGGGGAAGTTCTCTCTCACCTCATGTTAATGAATTGCTGAAAGAGTAAAAATGGTCCCACCAGCACTGAACCCTGGGAATGGTGGAATTTGAGTTTTTTTGCCTGTCATGACAAGGGCTGCTTGGTTGCTGAAACACACACTTCCTCTTCTCACTCCTCCTGCTAGGTTAATGAGGCATCACAAGAAACAAAAGATCTACCAGTTTGTCTTACTGTGGACTTCTCAGGTATAATATATTCATGTAGTAAGGCCCAAGCTTGGCTATCATATGCAGTAGTGAGGCCAGATTCTGGGACATGGTTCCCAGAAGCATGGGTCTGGTGAGTGAACTCAGGGAAACTTGGATCCCAGGAGGTACCACAGAGAACTGCCTTGCCCAGCTTTACACTCCAAAGTCAACTGACCTCACCCCTGTATGGTACAGGTTGCTTCCTGACTTGCACACATAAAAACTAAGTACCCAGAGAACATTTCCTGTTCTCCAGAACTTTCCAAATTGTTGACTTACATCAGTTATTCTAATTAGGCTTGTGCAGTTAGACCCCAAGAATAGTGTCCACCCTCAGACTACAAACCAACTAGCTTATGGGTAATTCCAGCTAAAACATATGCTTGCATCATTTTTGGTTGCATAAAGGGATGTCAGTCCTATCCTAGGCCTGGCCAGCTCACTAGCTGCATCTCACAACCTCCCTCTGGGAACTTGAACTTACCGTGGTTCAGTCCTTAGGAAAAGCTTGTTTAGAGATGCAGAATTAGAGAGTATTACCTGAATGTTATGAAGCCCCTCTGTTCTTCTTAGAAACTCTTGACATTTATCTATCCCTGGATTAAACCAGATCACCAAAAATAAAATTCCTGGCTGACATCATCCTGACTCGTTGTGGAATAGCACTTCCTGTCTTTTCCTCCAGCCTCTGGCCTCAGCCTCCTTGGAATGATATTGTAACACTCAACCCAGCAAAACTCCCTGTTGTGTGGCTGATGTCTTCCTTCATCCTCTACATGCAGCGCCCTCTCTGTGAAGCCAAGAGAAGTGGCTCCCTGGCCTCCGTGCCAGGGATGGTTTTGTTTTTATCTCAGCACGTGCTTTGCTGTGATCCTGTACACTGCATGCACTGCTCACCTACTCTAGGCAGCTGGAAACTGAGAGGCAGGGCAGCAGGTGCCTCCGGCACAGGTACAGAAGCCTTTAGCCTAGATTCTGTGTGTTAACCTCACTTCTGTCTGCCTTATTTTCTAAACTCTTATTTTCATTTTTTCTCAATTTCTCACTTTAGGTTATTGAATTATCTGATTTTTTGTAAGCTACTTAAATCCTTTAAGGAACAAATTAGGAGTATAAATATGAATTAAGTATTTTCAGTTACTTCATGTGTCCAGAGGACAGAAAGTTTATAAACTATTAGTTTTCAGATAACTGGAATATGCTCGATATAGTAGGCATTAAAATTGTTATTGTTATGAATATGATTAAATTGTGCATTCTGCACTTTCAGGGAACTTGGCTATCTTGGTCACCTCTGTATCTCTAGTTACTAGTGCTGTGTGTGCCTGGCATGCAGCAGTTGCTCAGTAAATATTCCCTGAGTGATTTGAACAAACAGGATCTTCCAGTACCTAAATGTTACCATCATCATAGGCATCATCAGCAAAGATGCTCAGAAGCAAAGTGAAGACGTGACACTCTGCTGTTTCCTCCGCCTTTATTGGATATGTGGGGACACCACTGGCACCTCTGACATTCTCCTGTCTCCCCCTCTGCAGACTCACATTTCAAGACTCCCTCCTGGTGCGGTGGCAGGACAGTCCGTTGCGATCGAAGGTGGGGTTTGCCGCCTGGAGAGCCCAGTGAACTGACCCTTTGGATTGAGCATGAAGCGTCTGAGAAGCATTTCAGAACCTGGGCTTTTTGGTTTTTAACTGAAGTTGGGTGTTTTATCTTCTTATTTTATAATTCCTATTGCAACCTTGTGCACCGCTCAAGACAAAAGTGCTGCCGTAGTTAGTGCTTCGTGACACGCAGGCCTTTAGCGGGTGAGCGGGTTGTTTGTGTGTGTGTGTGTGTGTGTGTGTGTGTGTGTGCGTGCGTGCAGTATGTGTGCTTGCTTCTCCCTTGATGACCTAGAAACTCCTCATTGTGTAACCTAAGACCAGGAATGAGTAAATCATCTTTACAAAATGTGTGCTTTAACTGTTTACAAGTAAAACCTAAAGTTTCAGGAAACATTTTAAATTTCATAAAGAGGTACCAACTGTCGTTGATGTATTGTGTCAGAACTGAAGAGTAAATCTACTTGTTTAAATGATTTGACAGTGGTAGAGCTTCGTTTAATAACAGTAGTAAGTGATAGAGTGTTTTTATTTGTAAACCAGTTTAAGTGGATCCTGTGATAACTTAAACTGTTCTCATCCCTCATACGGGGCATTTTTCTTTAACAAAGAATGGTTTCAGTGAAACAATCTAGCAAAGAATTAAGGTCAGAACCTTTTTAAATAATAGTCTTATTGATAAAGTTTGTACTTCTTTCCTCAAGCTTTTCTAAGCTTAAATATTGCATAGCTTCGCGCTGTATGTACTATATAATGAAAGAATATGTAAAGAGAACATACGGTAATGCACAGTCTTTAATTGTGTATAATGGAATGTTATTTACAATGTAACACTGTAAATAAGAAAGCAAAGTTTATGGGAAAATTCAATATTATCTTTGTTTCTTGTTTAAATATATTTTTAAGATAAAGGCACAAAAATAAAAGAAGCATATTACTGGGTATAGTGTGTGACTCCTCTTCTCAGACTAATAAATTATCTTTTGAATCCTAGATTGGAGACCTATTTTTTATTTTCTTTGAAAAAATTACTTCTTCCAGAAATCATACTATTATTCATCTTGCTGCTGTTCTGATTGTTCAGAATTCAGTCTTACCTCTGTACTGCTGGGCAGACGCTGGTAAAATGAAAGTTGAACTTAGTATATGATCAAATGGTCACTATGGAAATTCCTAAAATTTCCATTGAAATTTGATAAAAATAACAAAGGGAAGGAAAAAGAACATTTTGCTTTGAAAAATTGTAGTGGCAGCTGAAAGCTCAATGGTTTCAGTTGATAAATTGCTTTTAAAGTTATATTTAGGAATTCTGGAGCCACATAAGACAACCAAAACTGCTTTTTTTAATGTAAAAAGTGGTTATCAAGAAGATGCTAAAGATAGACTTGCTCAGGGGGAGGAAGTTCCCTGCACCATATAATCATGGCTCTAAGCGGTAACTGATAAAGCCCCAGATGAAATTATACACTTGACATCGATGTATGGCCAAATTATAAAGTAAAGACGACCAAAATGGAGTGGGTGTAAATATGGCTGATTTGAGAGTTGCTGATTTATATTCCTTGTACAGGCAATTACATTTGTCTCGCTGTGTTCTTGTAGACAGGTTGGTGCCATGGTATCTGTTTCTCATTCTTAATGAGGCTGAGAACTTAGAGATGGGCTGGCTGGTGGGGAGCCTTTGTCTTCAAAAGCTTTCAAAGACCTGTTACCTGTTGGCAGGGTTTTTTCAGGAACTGGACTGGATCACATAAAACTATCAGGACACTTCAGAGTTTGAGAATCATCTGACCTATTTCACCAGGAATGTCATTTCTTTCATCTCCTTTTGACTTTATTTCATTCATATTTAAAAGTTTGGACTTGTTAAAGACCCCTTTTATGAAGAGCTTAAAAACTGTTCAGTATAAAAGAGCACAGCCTCATCAAGAACATTTTGTCAAGACTTTATTCTCCAATTTTCTAAATGCCTTTTTTTTTTTTTTTTAAAGTAAGGAATATTGTGAAGCCAGGAGAGAAGAAAAGTGATATTCAGAATCATGGAGGAAAAATGTAATGGGCAGCATAAGTTCCTTCATTTTCAGATCAGATGTTAAAGATCAGATACCAGAACCAGAAGATATTAACTTCATTTCACACAAAAGTATATAAGGTAGAAACAAATAACCTCATTCTCGAGTCTGGCGTATATCGCCAAGATTCTGAAGCTTTATTTTAAGGTGCCACCTCCTTTAACATAGATGATTTTAATTGTATGCCTATACAATTGTACTTCAAGAAGTTCATGGAAAAATAGAATTGAAAGATAATATGAGTCTTTCCATCAACTTTTCGAAGTACCCTTGTACTTCGAAAAGTTGAGAATAAGATGTTTTGGAAAAATAGAATTGAAAGATAATATGAGTCTTTCCATCAACTTTTCGAAGTACCCTTGTATTTGTTTTCTTTTAAGGGTTGAGAATAAGATGTTTGGTTCTTTTAGTGTAATTAAGCCTGGTCTGGATTCCTCAAGTCCATTGCTGGGCCCCTGCTCTGGGATGGGAACAGGACATCTTCGGGGATGACTGGGGATGCGGGGTCTGTGCTCTCCCTTAAGGCATCTGGAGCACCTGTGCTGATGAGCACCTAGTGGCCTGGTCAAGGTTTTGTCCTCTTCTCTTGGCGACTCTGCCTCTTCTCTCCACTTTCAGCATGTCTGCCTATGCCATTTTAAATTGCCACTTCTAAATGTGAACTTGAACTCAGATATTAACATCTGTTAGAATTGTGTACAAAGTGTGTATAAATAAGTCCTGAATGATAGTCTGGGGTGCTTGTCTGTGAGAAAAGTGAATGAATTTTGGTTTATGGATGTGGGGACATCTTTTTGAGCCACTCAAAAGCTTTTTCTGCTAAATTTTTAGTGTTCCTTCCACGTTTGAGGGTAGTAGTGTTGCATACCAGTTACCTGCAGTTAACCAAGGTTACTCTGTTTTGATATTCTGGATGGAGGGAGGGAAGAAAGGAAGATTTAGAAAAGTGTTAGAATCATTCAGTCATTCTTGAATCCTGAGACGGTAATAATTGTGGGATCTTTTTTTTTTTTTTTTTTTTTTTTT
>NW_007726302.1:461233-463430 GCF_000696425.1 Galeopterus variegatus | reverse complement strand
GGGTTTTTTTTTTTTTTTTTTTTTTTTTGACCTGGGCATTCTTATTACAAAAGAAATCCATGCTTGTTACAAGAAATCAGAAAATAGCTAAAATCAATGAAAAAAAAAGAACTCATAACCCTACTTCTCTGGAGGCAACAGTTAATAACAAACATAGACTCTATAATGCATAAATTTTGTATGTGTTTTTAACATAAAACAGGGTTATAATGAACCCACAAAATAGAGTTATATAACCTGCAGTTTTCACTTAATAATATCACAAAAAGACTTCTGCTGCTTCTGGGGAGAAGTCAAGGCCACAGTCATGAACTGCTTCAAGTTCTTGGGTAAGAGGAGCCTGGTCCTTGAGCCTTTCTGACTGGTCTCAGGTGTCTCTCACCATGGCCAGAGGGTCCAGGACTTGCACTCTTTGGCTTTTTGAAGGTTGAAAGGTCTACTCAAGGAAGAGGGCACTGGGAGGCTTCTAGGTGCTGGTAGTGAATATTCTGGTTCTTGATCTAAAAAAAAATACTAATTCACAAAAAGATGGGCAAACCTATAGGTTCACACAATACCTCATTTACTGCCTTCTCATACAATGCTGGTTCAGCCTAATGCTGTTCAATACATATATTTCTGTCCTAAAACTTTTGAAGTAATACATGACAGTATCGACCAGTACAGTCAGTGTCCACTTTTCTCAGGCTGCAGGTGTGTACAAGGAGCACTGTGGTAAGGTGTTAGCCGATGAGAGCCAGTTCAACGGGCATCCTAAAGCAGACCATTGTCATTGCCCTTGGACCGACTATTTCAGTGTGCCCCAGACAACTTCTAAAGGCTCATATCTGCACCTCTGTACCTGAGGACTCTCTAGTCCCATGGAAAACTGCTCTGTGCCTGCATGCAGCAGGCCAGAAGTGAAGGGAATCAGCACTTCCTAGAAGCAGCTCTCAGCAAGTGAGAGACAGAAGTTGGCCTATAAATATACTAGCTCTCCTGCTCCTCCGGTGGGATAATTGAGGTGTGTGTTTCACACTGTTTTTTGAGAGATTTCCCATAGGAATTAAGTTTCAGGAATTAGTTCATCTCCCTAATGAACTACTTGCACTCAACTCCTTGTCTCAGGGTTGCTTCTGAAGGACTTGAAATTGAGACACATTCCATTCCATATACTCTGGGCCATAAGGCCCTGGTGGGCCTTTAAACCCTCTCCTGCTGAGGGTGGACTCAATGGGGTGTTTGTGCACCCAACTGGGGTCTCTCTTCCTGCTCTGTGCTCCTGTTGTAACATATGATGAACGTTCTCCAGTTCTCCAAGGGATAAGGCCGCATGCCACAAAATAGATTGTGAATAGTTTGCAACTAAATGTTGCAACTAAGTGTTTGTAACTAAGAGTTAACAGACATGGGACTGCTGGAGACAGACCCAGAACACTTAAGGAGATAGTGAATAAATAGAAGCTCAAGAGCATCAGTCCAGCAAGGACTGATGGACACCTCAGAAGAAATGATCCAGAATCATGTTAATGGTAGTTGGAAGAAACTTTAGCCAAAGGCATTTTGTGACTTGAAGAGATCTGAAGAGACCAAAACAGTGGTTGCCAGTGTCCTGTGTCATAAACACATTTCCTTGATGACCACGCCAGAACAACCTCACATGATGCCCATTTCCAGAATCACAGCTCACAAGCCTGAATGTCCATAATTTTATGTTAATTTTTAAAAGTATCCCTCAACATTTTTCTTGAAGCAAATCACCTATTAAGTCAAGCACATCAACTTTGTTCTGACATAAGTCTTGCGAAAGCTCAGCACTGTGAGTCCCTTTGTGCTCTGGAGCCCAGCCTCCTTGTCCAAGGTAAGGTTGCAGTAGCCGGTCGTGGGGTCGAGGAGCTGCAGGGAATGTAGGTGGAAGCCACTCCTCCTTTGCAGGAACACTAGCCCAGGGAAAGTCTGAGCTCAGAAGAAGTGATCCCCTGTATATATGATTAATTTATTTTACTTTAGTTCTATTCTAAACCTTTCCCAGCAGCTGATTAACTGGGAGAAGGAGGTATGAATGGGTGAATGTAGTGGGCTGTAGGTGGGTCAAAAAGGGAGTTTGGCAGCACAAACTTAATCTCTTTACATTAATATTTGTTCTGGAACATTAAGAATTCTTTTTTTTTTCCTTTTTGTCTTTTTTCGTGACCGGCAACGGATCGCAACCCTCAGT
>NW_007726302.1:431636-460350 GCF_000696425.1 Galeopterus variegatus | reverse complement strand
GCCCGACATTAAGAATTCTTAAGGAATACACTGCCTTTCCCCAACACTTAATCTGAGTCCGGAAGATATTAGCCCGTATGTCTATGATCAGAGGCCCACAGGCTGACCAAATCAACCGGGCAGTTTTTATTTTCCCACATGCTGCTCTCTCTAAAGTGAATGGCCACAGGAAGGATTAAATCTAAAACTGGCAAGAACTGCTCTTCAAGGCGTCACACTCAGCTTCCAAGAGACCACCAGCCAAGCCCAAGGTGGTTCATCATGACCAGTGGTGGAAAGCCAGGAAGGAAAGTGAACTCAGTGGTTTCTCCTTTACGTGGTGCAGTTGCGGAAGCCTTGAAACCACAGCAGGCAAAGCCAGACAAATGGGGTGAGGTTTTCCCTGCCTTGAACTGCCATGGGGATTTCTCTGATTGTCAACAGAGCTTCAGAAGCTGGAAAGAAAAAAATCTAAATTCCTTTAACCTCTGCTATCACTATTATGTTGGAGATCCAAAGAGTTACTGCTAAAATGGTCTTTCCTGGTCTTGGAAAAGCCAGCGGTGCTTAAGGAATAGAGGACTTCTTCTGATACATTAAGAAAAACATGTGACCTTTTCCATGTAGAAGTAATAAGAATTTAATTTTTCCACCCCAATTTTCCCCCTGTTAACTAGCAGCCTTCCTCATCCGGTTAATGGTAATGCCATCCTTCTGGGTGTTCAAGCCAAAACTCTTGGGATTGTCTGTTTTATGTATCTATGGCTGAATAACAAATCTGCCCAGACTTTCACTCAATGGTTCTCTTGCTGCTCCTGCTGGTAGTCACAGTGATGCTGCATTCAGCTGCAAGGTGACCTAGGAGGTGGGCTCAGCTGGGACACTGGGTGGCTGAGCTTCCTTCTTTCTCCACACAGGGTCAGAGCCTCCCTACATGGTCTTTTCATGCCACCTGCCCAAAAGACGTGGCAGCTCAAGGTTCCCAGAAGCGCAAAAGCAGAAGCTGTTAGGCCAACTTGAGATTTAGGTCCATAATGCCCCAGCATCACTTTTGCCACATTTATTACTTAAATTACATCACCTGGTTCAGCCTAGATTCAAGAGGAGGGGACTACATGAGGGCATTAATACCAGAGGCAAGGCTCATTGAGGGCTACCAACCTTACATCCTTGAATTTTTACTTCCTCTTCTGTCCATCAACAAATCCCATTGGCTCTCCTTTAAAGTGTATCCAGAATCCAACCACTTCTCACCACCTCCATTGCTACCACCCAGATTTTCTTTTACTTGAGTTATTACAAAGGCTTCACACTGGTCCCCCTGCCATACACTCTTGCCCTGACAGTCACTTGTGTACTGGCAGCCAGAGGAGTAAGATCATGGCGCCCTCTGCTGAAAACCTTCCAGGACACCTTGCCCAAGAGTCCTTGCAAGACCCTGGGATCTGCTCCCTCTTGTTCTGACTCACTTCCTACTATTTCCCATGCTCACTCTGCTCTAGCTGGCCTCCTTGCTGTTCTTTGAGCAGCCCAAACATCCTCCCATCTCAGAACATGTGCCTGTACCCCCTCTTGGAAAGCACTTTCCAGATAGATCCACATGGATTGCTCCTCCCTCGCCTCCTTCAGCTGTCTGCATGAATGTTACCTTCTTAGGAAGGTCGCCCTGAGCATCCTTCTCCCCGCACTCTTCTCAGCACTCTGCATACCCTTTCTGCTTTATCTTTTCTCTGGCACTTACCACTTTCTAATCTACCATATAACTGACATATTTCTTTGGTGTATGTGTCTCCATTTGAAAGTAAGCTCCCTGAAATCAGTCATTCATGCTATATTTCCAGTACCTAGGTGTCCTAGGTGCCAGAAACATAGCAGGCATTCAATAAACGTTTATTGAATGCATAAATGAAAATTCCTCATGGTGACATGGGAAAGACAGTGTGTATTTGTTTCCTATTGCTGCAATAACAAATTGCCACAAATTTAGCAGCTCAGAACAACACAGTTCTATTATCTAACAATTCTGCAAGTTGGAAGTCTAGTAGGTTTGGCCGGTTTCTCTGCTTCAGCTCCCACTAGGCCAAAATCAAGATGTCGACAGCTCTGCATTCCTTTTGGGAAGTACTAAGGGAGAGTTTGTTTCCAGCTCACATTGTTGACAGAATTCAGTTCCATGAGGTTGTAGGACTGAGACCACATTTCCTCGCTAGCTGTTGGCTGGGGGTTGTTTTCAGCTTTCACCCACATTCCCTGCCTCCTGGCCCCCTTCCTCCATCTGCAAAACCAGCAACAGCTGGGCAGAGTCCTCCTCATGCTTCGAATTTCTGACTCATCACCTCTGCCTCATCTTTCCCATATATCTCTTCTGCTTGCAACTGGAAAAGGGTCTCCCCTTTAAAGGACTCATGTAATTATATTGGGCCCACGTTGACAATCCAAGATGTTCTACCCTATCTCAAGGTTCATAACCTTAATCACACCTGCAAAATCCCTTTTTGCATGCAAGCGACATATTCATGGGTTCTGGGGATTGGGGTGTGGACATCTTTGAGGGCTATAACAGCCTACCAGAAGCAGTGTTAGTTCAGTGAACCAAGGGCAGGATATCGGGCTGGCGCTGGTCCTGCCACTTACCTTCCATGTGGCCTTGAACAAGACCCTTACATTCTTGGGGTCATAGTTTCCACATTGCCATATGTAGTGGATTGAATTGTGTCCCCCCTCCCCCGATGTTTAATGTGTTAGAGGTTTGGTCCCCACTGTGACGGTGTTAAGAGGGTGAGAAATGCTATTATGGTAATTGAAAGGCAGGTCCTTGAAGAGGTAATTAAGTTGATGGTTTAATGGTGGTCATGGGTGTGGTTCTGAGAGCTTAAAAGAAGAGCACATGAGAAAAACTCTCTCTCTCTGCTCCACCATTCTTTCCATGTGACACCTGCATTGCTTTAGAGTCACCGCACCAGATGTGTTCCCTGGACTGTGGACTTTCCAGCTTCCAAATCTGTAACCAATAAATTTGATTTTCTTGTAAATTACCCAGTTCCAGGTATTTTGTTATAAGTGACAGAAATGGACTAATACACTAGAGCTTAGGCTTCCTTAAAAAATATTGGGTTTGATAATGCTGAACCCACAATGAGCCAGAGTTTCAGTTTTCCAGGGGAGATGCCATAGTTCCTCCAGACTCCTTATAGTTCTGGTCATATGTTTATGTGAGATACCATTTTTTTGCTTGTTTGTTAAACAAAAGTCTGAAACTTTGACATACTGTATTGAAATGAGCACTCTCAATAGGCTGGTAAAAGTATATAATATATAGCACTTACAGGGACAATTTGGCAATATCTATCAAAATTACATGTGTATTTACTTATTCAGCAACATATTTCTGGGAGTTTATCTTACAGATATACCTATACATATCCAAAAACGATGTACGTATGATATTTGTTGTAGCATATTTATAATAGCAGATTATTGAGGATAACCCATACTTATTATAGGGAATGTTAAATAAACTATGGTTTATCCACACCATGGGACAGTATGCAGCCATTAAAAAGGAGGATGAGTTTCTCTTTGGACTAGAATGAAAAGATCTCCAGGATAATTTAAGTGAAATAAAGCAAGGTAAAGATAGGTGTGTATAATATACTGTCTTTAAATAAGGATTAGGACAAAGACTATGCGTTTTTAATTTCTTGTGTTGCATAAAGTAATTCTGGAAGAATACATAAGAAAAAAAGTTAACATCTATAGGGGTAATAAGTCTCTGGGATGAGGAATGGAATGGAAAAGGGATGGGATGGGAGCAAATTTACCAGTGTAACTGATCACCTACTGCTCTCATCTCAGGAAGGCCTCTTGCTCTTGGATCTGTTCTTCCACCCTTAAATTGGCCAGTGTAATGCACTTGAATGAAGATTAAAATTTGTGATCAGACCTCATCCTGTTCCTCTGACCAGGATTGCCCCTGAACAGCTGCCCAGGTCAGATTCTCAGGCCAAACCAGAATCCTTGCCAGAGGCAAAGAGTGGATTCAGAGTCACTGGCCAAGATGTCTTCCAGTGCCTCGATGCCTGGGTCATATTTTTCATGTTTTACATTAACATTTCATTTGATTTATGCTTAAAATTAAGGGGCTAGAGGCAGGTGGTTGACTCCAAGAACATGAAATTCTATTATTTAAGGCAATGCTGGCTGCAATAATAGATAAATCTCCAAATCTCACAGTCTTAGTTTGGTAGAACTTTCTCACACACGAGAAGTACAAATAGTCGCTATCCTCCACACAGTGATCAGGAACCCAGGCTCTTTCCATCTTGTAGCTCCACATTTTCCACACATAGCTTCCAACGTCTCTGCAGAAAGGGAAGGTGAGAGGCTCATGTGAGAAACTGGGACATGAGAGGAAATGGTTAGGACTGCATATGCAGCAGCACGCAGTGTAAACATCAGCTTCTGAGCATGCGTCTTCACCAGAGCTCATGGCCACGTGTCTTCCATCTCTCCCACCCTTTTAGACCCTTTTTATAAGGATGCCAATTTATGAATTTGGAGTCTTGAAACTGCCCAGGTAGAGAGAACAACAAAGATCATTTAGTCAATGCCAACATTTCATTAAAAAAAAAAAAAAAATCTCAGAGAGAGGATGTGATGTGCCCCAAATTACACTGACACCAGCAGAGCTTTATTAACTACAACTGTTTCTAACACTTGATAGGTATATAAACTTCCTATCAGGTGTTTCTCATTATAAAAGTTTATTTGATCCTTCCCCTCCTACACTTCATGGAATAAAGGAATTAGATAGGTTCATAGAACCTATAACTTAGAGTAAGTTTTTCTAATTCAGCCATGCATTTAATTCAGCAATCCTAACTGCAGGGTTACTGGAACATTAAATGTTGTATTAGGGTTCTCCAGAGAAAAACAAAATTTTATAATTAACCATTAGAGATGTGAGGGGATTAAACAATCTAATCAAAAGGCTGCAGTTGTAAGACAGGATTGAAAAACAAGATGCAATTGTATGCTGTCTATAGGAGACATACTTTAGATTCAAATATGTAAATAGGTGGAACTTCAAGAGATGGAAGAAGACATATCACACAAACAGTAGCTTTAAGAAAACTGTAGTGGCTATACTATCAGAAAAAATAGATTTTAAAACTAATATATATGGTAAATATAGTAAAAGCCATTGAATCGTACACTTTAAATGGGTGAATTGTATGATATGTGAATTATATCTCAATAAAGTTGTTAAAAATGGGAATTAATTGAGAAATAAATATTGGAAGAGAATACTATGTCTCATCAAATTCTTCAGTTTTCCTAGTTGATCATTCCCAGTTTTTTCAAACATTTTTCACATGTATTGCTAAAAATAAGGTGTATTTTTTTTTTTACCTTAACAACAATAACTTAGCCACATTTTAACATTTAAAACATTTAACAACAATTCTTTCATATCATTAAAAGTCCAGTCAGTGTTCAGATTTCCAATTGCATTAGTATTATTATCATGTACTAGTTTGCTTGGGCTGCCATAACAAAGTACCACAGACTGGGTGGCTTAAACAACAGAAATTTATTTTCTCTGTTCTGGGTGTCAGCAGGGTTGATGTCTTCTGGCCCCTCTCCTTGGCTTGTAGATGGTGCCTTCTCCCTGTGTCTTCACATGGTCTTTCCTCTGTGCATCAGTGTTCTTATCTCCTCCTCTGATAAGGACACCTATCATATTGGATTAGGGCCTACGCTTATGACCTTATTTTACCTTAATTACCTTTTTAAAGATCCTGTGTCCAAATATAATGACATTCTGAGGCACTAGGGGTTAGGAATTTAACATAAGTTTTGAGGACACACAATTCAGCTTTTAATACATTATAAATGTCATTAAAAAATGTTTATATGTTTGGGCCGGCCCGGTGGCGCACTGGATAGTGCGCCGCTTGGGAAGCACGGCGGCGCTCCCGCCCGAGGGTTCGGATCCCACATACAGACCGGTTCCCGCTCACTGGCTGAGCGAGGCGCGGGAGCAACACCGAGGGTTGCGATCCCGTTGCCGGTTCCCGGTCCGGTATGGGGGCAACACTGAGGGTTGTGATCCGTTGCAGGACACGGAAAAAAGACAAAAAAAAAAATGTTTATATGTTTGAATGAGGACTCTAGGAAAAGGAACAATTTTCACAGTTCCCTAGTATTAATATAAATTATTTTAAAATAATACCACTTAAAAATTTACAGACATAAAACTACGTACAAGCTCCTTGCATAGCTTTTATACAGATATAAATCTGAGTAGATTTCCAAGTAAATACAACAAAATCCAAAACCAATAAAGTTCATGTTAACAATGATATAACAATTACATTACATTTTGTTGTTATTGTTTTACTTTAAATCACTATATGATTTTATTTTGGTTATTGTGTTTTTCAGTTTTAAAATTTCCATTTTTTTTTTTTTTTGGTATCATTATTTTTTGGCCGAGACTTTCTACTTTTTATTTGTTTCAATCATGTTCATACCTGGTTTTTGAAGCATTTTTATGATGGTTGCTTTAAAATTCTTGCCAGATAGTTCTAACATCTTCATGTTGGCATCTGTTGATTGATTTTCTTTTGTCATTCAACTTGAGATCTTCCTGGTTCTTAGCATGAGTGGTGTTTGATTGAAACCTGGATGTTTTAGGTATTATGTTGAGTCTCTGGATCTTATTTAAATCTTGTGTTTTAACAGGCCTCCTCTGGCAGACCTCTGGTGGGAGAGGGGGATGTTCTCTTATTGTTTGCCAGATGGAAGTGGGAAAGTTCATGTTCCCTATTGCACTGATACCCTTGGGAGAGCGGCTCCTCATTACTGCTTGGTGGGGTTGGGGTTCAGGCTCCCACTGGGCCTTCGCAGATGCCACACTGGCTGGGAGGGGAAGGGACCTCTTTCCTGCCTGGAAAGAACAGACCCTAATCCCCACTCGGCCTTCTCTGATGCCACTCAGCTGTGGCGGGGGTTGGGATGCCTGTTATAGCCTGACGAGGGTGAAAGTCTGGGCTCTCCCTTTGACCTTTGCTGAAGTGGGTGGGACTGTCAGTGCAGGGCTTTTTTCCTTGTGGTGTTTGGCTGGAGTAGAGCAGTTTTTGCTTAAAAGTTTTCTGTTTTGCTAGGGTGCTCTTTTCCATTGGCCTAAAGGAGCAGACTTTTCTCAGGGCTCTTTTTGTCTGTGCCCGCGGGTATTTCTGGATTGCTGGTTTCTCCAGTATTCGGTATGGGATATGAGAGGCAAAATGAAGACTCAGAGAACTCACCACCATGCTGTCCCTCAGATCCCAAGGCCCCTCACTGGTCTGCCTTCTTTACTCCACCTTTCCAACTCTTCTCGTGTTTGTTTTATATAGAATGCCCTATAGTTAGTGGAAGAAATAGGGAAAAGTATTTCTACTTCATCTTTCCAGAAGTAGAAGTACTCATCTTACTATAGAAGCATTTATTTGGAAAATGAATATTTCACTAGTTGACTTGATTCACTTGATTTTGAACTTGATAGCCATTATCTGAGTTGACGTTATGATTGGTATTTTTCCTTTTGGATGATAAATTTGTTATTAACAAACTATCCATTATTTTTTCTCAGCCAATCCACTTAACAGACACCCTGGGAAATTGTGATGCAGACATTTCATGAGAAATTCTTAATTGAGAGTTGACTACATTTATTTCTGACAAAGTTTGATATATACACATGGACCACCTCTGCTCAGACCATAAACATAAAGATGCTATCACACCAACTATTTTTTCAAGTTCAACATATCTTGTTACTGTTCATGACTCAGTTTTCTCACTTCCTCTTTTCCAGACACCTGAAATCTTCATTTAGCATCACCGTTACCACAACCTCAAATATAAATGCAGAAAATAAAATTGCCTAGCACAAATTTGTTACATGGCAACCCTAAATATATTTATATTAATTTATTTTAGTTTGTTATCAAAATGGAAATTCTTCAAATTGCAAATTCATCATTGAATTTATGGGTTCTGGAGGCTACATCTGTAGACCAAACACTTCAGTTTGAGAAACTTAGGGCTAGACTATTTCCAGATCCAGATTACTAGTGAGGAGTTACTAATGTACTGCAACTGGCCTGTAGGTGGCCGGTAAATATTGGAGCACATGGGTTGGGAAAGGGGACAGGCAGGCACCATCTCACCAGGGGAGTAATGATAGTAGTTTTATGTTCATTCTTTGTATGTCTGTATTGGTCACTGACGGTCCTCTCCACGTCCCTTGGTCCCTACTGTTTCTGGTGTGCTCCAGCTCATTTCCAGCTACCAGCATCTGTATCTGTAGTTCTCTCTGAAGAAGACTGTTCTGCCTATGGCAGGCCAGAAATGAGATGTCGTGGAGAAGCCCCCGACTCATGACTCCCAGAAGATGGTGTATGAATACCTCAAAGTACTTTTACTTTTGACATCTCATTTAACCCATACAATTCTGGAAGGAGGGAAATTCTATTAAACAAGACCTACAATGGAACATAATCTCCATATTCTGTTTTGTTCTCTTATGTATCCCAAGAATACTGCCTGGCACATTATAGATACTCAATAAATAACTGATGAATATGGAAGAAACTGATGTTCCTGTAAGGAATTTGATTAAACACCAGTGATAGAGCCAGGACTTGAATGCTGGTCTCTTGATTCCGAGCACAGTGCTTTCTTTAATAAACACCCAGATTCCTGTTGCCACCCACTGGTCTTAGATCAGGATTTGTGGAGGAAATTAAAGATGATTTACATATGCCAATATCATCAGCCAGCTCTAAGCAGTAGCAATTTCAGTGGTTTCAGAGTCTATGGAATCAAAATATTTGTCAAAAGATTAAAGACATTTATGACACCGATTGCCAAGTCTGCCTGCTTATGTCACATGAACATTAGGGTGTCACATCATTCCCAAATGGTGGCCATTTGAAGATGCAGTGTCCCATAAAATGGAGGCAACTAGTTTTTGGGTTTTTTTTACCTCCAAGGTAGTTGGAACATATCCTAGCCCAGCCTTGTTCTTATGTTTTTCTTCTCCTTATCAGTGTTATGAACACCTAAAAGTCCGTTTGCTTGGAGGAATCTTTCTTTAACATTCTAACTGAGGCTTTAAAAAATCATTTTGTACCTCCTGTAGGGATTCTAATGAGTTCTTTAATAAATAGACTGTTGCAGATAAACCATATTTATCAATATGAACGAAGAAATAATATCCATTGCAGCCAGCTATTAAACTAGATCCTAACTCATTAATAAATTTTTACATAAGTCATGCATCTTCTCCCAAATGGATGCTTATTCTGTGAAGCCTTTTTGATGCTGGAGCACTGCTTTCCCTAAACTCCTTAAAGTCATCAGGCACATTAAAGGATATCCGATTTCATTGGCCTAAGCTGAGTGATCGCAATTCATCAAGGCATGAAAAGTCTGTCCAGTCTTGTGGAATATCATTAAATGGTTCAATGACGTTTCTAATCTTAATGATGGCCAAGGGGGGAGCAACTATTATGATGATGAATGGGAACGAATATCTGGAAAAAGCTCAAGGCATGTTATACTTAGAAAGACTAATACATGTTGTTTATCTAAATCATCCAACTGATTAAAGAAACATACAAAGCACAAGACAGTTAAAAGCAGAGAACCAAATAGGGTTTGACCTACCCTGGTGTATTTATCGCTGACAATGTCATGCATGTAAAATGTATTGCTCTACCAAGATGCTGTGTATATAAATCGGGAGGGTCTTTTGAGGCTGATGTTGAGTAATATAGGCTGTCCAGTTTACTGCCTGGCTAAATATTTATATAAAGTGAGTTCATTGATGGTGGGGAAGGCTCCATAAAAAGAGTCTTTCAATGTTACTAACTCATTAGCTACAACACCCAAGGTTTAGTAAGGGCGGGGTGGTGGTAATATTTGGTACTTCCACTCCTAAAACCAATTCCTGAGCTGCTCAAAGTTTTTAATCCCTGACCTGAGTTAGATTTGTGTGTGTGTGTGTGTGTGTGTGTGTGTGTGTGTAGCCAAGTAAGGCAATACGCTCTTGGTACCAAGAACAATGCAGAGTCTGCAAGGAAAGGAGAGATGCTTTTTGGTACACACCTAGAAGAATGCTCTTTGGATCCCGTCTTTTGTCTGGGAGAACATGTCTGTTAAACACATGCTGTCCTTAGTACAGGGAAGACAATGCTGGGTTAAGTGCAAAAGGCTCATTTCACATTATAAGGGCCAGAGAACAAATCCCTCCTGAAAAGAACTTGTTTTTGGCTGATCTTTCTCTGGGCAGGAGGAGGAAAAATCAACCACTTAGGTGACTGGAAGGATGTTGGGCTATGGCCGGAAGACTTAATCATAGTCAATATTTTTTCAGTAAATCTGGAAGTGGTACGTTGTTGGGCTGAAGTAATGAAGACACTGCTTAAAGGATTGTTTATAGATAAGAAGTAGAAGTAAGAAGTAAGGAAGAAGTGGGACTTTGAATTACAGACTTTCTTCACTTGGATTTTAGACACCTCATGCTTCTGGTTTTCCTCATACCTCCCTGGTTTCTCCTACTCAGTATCTTTGGATGGTTTCTCTTTTCTTCCTGACCTCTGAACACTGGTGGTCTCAGGGCTTGGTTCTCAGCCCTCTTGTCTCCATAGATGATATTATTGAGTCTGATGGTTTTAAATATTGTGCCTCCTAAATTTCCAACCTGAACTGCACCCAAGCTCCAGATTACCTACTTGACATCTCCACTGTGACACCTAACAAAGCATTTTTGAATTAATATGTCCAAACAGAACCCTTCATTCCTATTTCCCCATCCCCTACCACCAGCCCACTCTTTCCCCGGAACTCACTGTTTCAGTTGATGTTGTTCTCAGTTACCCAGTTGCTCTTGTGAAAACTCCAGAAGTTGTCTTTGAGGCTTCACTTTTTCTCAGCTCTGCAAATATATCCTGAGTCCCAGTATTTGTCAACATCTCCACCACTGCCGTTCTAGCTCACACCACCACCTCGTGCTGTCGAGACATCTGCCTCCCAACTGGTCTCCCTGCCTCTATCCCCTTCCCATCCCCACACTATTCCCCTTCATAGTTACTAACTCATTGGCTACAGCCAGAAAGAGCTTTGTAGGACACACAAATCATCACATCTCTCCACTCCTTAATATCTTCCAATGATTTCCCATCCAGTCAAAATAAACCCAAATCTTCTTCCCATGGCCTACAGAGTCCTCCATGGCCTGGTGCCCCACACCCCTCCAAACTCATCTCTCCTTGCGCCCTGTCATTGACTCTACCCTAGACACAGTGGCCTTTCCTAGGCCCCCTCAACGCACCAAATTTATTCCAGCTTCAGTGTTTTTGCCTTTGTCGTGCTCTCTGCCTAGACTGACTGTCCCACCTCCTTTCAATCCTTCAGGCCTATGTCCAACTATCACCGCCACAGAGTGTCCTTTGATGACACACCAAGCTCAGATATACTCCACGCACATTCCAATTACTCTTTATTTCACTGTCCTGTTTTAATTTTTATCATAGCACCCACAACTCTCTGAAATTATTATTTTTATTTGTCCCCTCATTTTCTGTCTCCTACATCAGAGTGTAAGCCCCATGATGTTAGAGGCCAAATCTGTCCCATTCATTACTCTATTCCTGATGTCTAGAAAAATGCCCAACATAGAGTAGAAGCTCAATAACTATTTATTGAATGAATAAAGTAAAATAGGTAAGAGTAAGAGATCTCAGTGGAATAACTAAAAAAAATTAAAACTGTGAAATTTGATTTTGAAGTAAGGTATAGGTTGTTGGCCAGAGAAAACCAATGAAAACATTTATAGCCAAAGATAATATGAAAATGAGAGACAAAGATTTTTTTGGGGGGGGAGGGTCAAACTGAATTTTCTGTTATCAATTATGTTTACTCAAACTCAATTGATTTGTTTGGTCTGAAAGATATCAGTCAAAATCTTTTTCACTTGTTCAATTGTAATATTTAGTCATGCAACCATTTCAACTTAGTTCAGAAAAGAAAAAAAAAACAGTTCAATGGAATTTGTGTGTTTGTAGCCTGAGTGGCAAACATGAGAAAGATCTAGTTTGTGTGCTCAGGGACATGCTATAAGGTGAAGGCATGTGGAACAGGTGACATTGAAAGGAGCATTCTAATTTGGTCTTGGGAAATGCAGTAGGTAGGGCCTCTAATGAACAGCAAACCTCTCCTAGGTCACTTCAAGTTCTCTCGTCTTTCACTGGGCACAGGTGTTTCAGGGGAAGTACCAAACTGGCCCATCTCAGGGGTCAGACTTCAAATCCTGAGTCTCCGAGTTTCAGTCCAGCTATCTCAGGCCCGTGGGCAGGAGCACAGGGAAGGCTGCTGTATGTTGGGTGGACCTTTGCTGTCATTCTATCTTTGTTCACTACAGGCACAAAGGATGTGGAGAGAACTAATGAGACCAAATCAGCCTCTGTCTCTCCTCCCATGGCCATGGTGCCATCGGTCTCATCTCTTCGCACCCCTCCTTCCCTGAGGAATTGTCTCCCCTTCCAACCCCAACCCACTCCTCAGCTCAGGGCAGTTGAGGTGACATGGCCCTGTCCTCCACAGGCCCCCAGACCAGCACTTTCACATTTCTTACTTTATTTTTCATAATCAAACATTTTATAATGCGAAAAGGGAATTCCATATCTAAACAAGGATAAAACCTTTTCTTTCTTATAACTAGAACTGCAAAAGTAATGTATTGACACACTACGAAAAGTTTTAAATACAAACAAGGAGGAAAATAAAATTCTCTTACAATCCCATCACTGAAAAATAATCACAACATTTCACATCTGAAATGCTAAAATATTTTTTCCTTCCATTTTTTTTTAGTGCATGTATATTTGGAAGAAAAAGATTATCTCAAACATTATCTGGGATTGAACCTTTTTTGTGTTATTTTACACAAATCTCATAGGAAGACACTGGCATTCCTGATAAGTTGCAGAAGCAATTTTCTGATGGATTCTGATGAGATGGAGACCACTTGTGAGAAACAAGTTAATGATCTTCCCTCTTGACTCTCAGCTGACTGTCAGTGAAGATTCTAAAGGTCTTTAACTAGACATTGTTTTCTTTTTGTATCTGCTCTAACAATGATTATGTGACCATCTTCTTTCTCCATAAAATGTCCCCATTAAGAGTAAATCTTTGGATTAGACTGCTATAGAGTTCCTTTGCCTGAAGCAAGATTGTCATAAAACTTTGACATGTGTTCTTAATCAAATTATCTAAATTTTTAAAAAAATTATGATAAATGGGATCTTACTGTTTTATAAAAAGGATAAATTCTTTTAATGCCGATCATGTATTCCCTAAATTATCCACCTTGAAAATCTGAATGTTCTTTTTTTTTTTTCCCCTTTTTATCTTTTTTACTGACCGGTAACGGGATCACAACCCTCGGTGTTGCGCCCACACCGCGCTCAGCCAGTGAGCGGGAACCGGTCTCCACATGGGATCCGAACCCTCGGCGGGAGCGCCGCCATGCTCCCAAGCGGCGCACTCTCCAGTGCGCCACCGGGCCGGCCCTGAATTTTCTTTAAATGGGAGATAGCTCTAGTGAATCCTGTTTTGAGAAGGCCCAGGGAATGTTGACTGGAAATGATGTATGTAGTGCACATCCTGAGAAATAGCGTGCTGCTAAGTCACACTCCTATCCCAGGGAAAGCCGAACTTCCACTGCTAGGTCAGTAAGTCTAGGCACTAATGACCAATTAGTCACAGCATCACCAAACGCACCATTACCAACTTGGTAGAATGAGCACAGCCAACACATAGCTCTTTGCATGTGCTGGAGCACTTTATACCTATTAACTAGTTTAATCTCACAACAACCCTTTGAGGTAGAAAATACCATTCTTCCCATTTTTCCAATGCAGAAATTGAGGTACAGAAAGATTCTATGACTTTCTCAAGGCCAAATAGGTAGGGACAGAGCCAGAATTTGAGCCCAGCCTCCCCAACCCTCTACTGAGTGCTCTCAACAGTGCAGAGATGGAGGCCAGGAGGCCTGCATTCCTGTTCTGCCTGTGCTCTGTTCCTGACCAGCTGTGGACCTGGGGGACGCCATTCATCTGCTCATTCCACAAATATCTGTTGTTTCCAGAGATGGCTACTGTCAATTCCTTCCCTCTCTGTAGGCATATGTCACTTTTACTTCTCTGCCCTTTGAATCATGGCTCCTGTTGTCGCTGCTCTGACCAAGAGAATGCAGCACAAGTGAAATTCTGAGCCCGGGCCCTAAGGAGATTGGAAGTTTTTGTTTCCTTCCTCTTGGGACTTCTTGAGACCCGGCTGCCATGCTGTGAGGAAACACAAGCAGAAATGTGGGGGAGCCCATGTGAAGACCGCCTCGGTTAAGCCACCAGCCAGCAACGAGCACCAACTGCTAGCTACATGAACAAGGCCATTTTGGACTTTGCAGTTATCCCATTGTCATAGCCATTACCATATGAAACAGAAGAACTAAATGGTGAGCCCACTGAATCATGTATAGTAATATAATGTTTATGCAACTAAGATTTGGGTGGTTAGTTATTGACAACCAAAACAACCTACTATGTGCATGCAATATCACCTCATCTTTAAAATATGGCACATCAGGCTGAGCCTGTGGCGCACTCAGGAGAGTGCGGCGCTGGGAGCACAGTGACGCTCCTGCTGTGGGTTCGGATCCTATATAGGGATGGCCAGTGTGCTCGCTGGCTGAGCGCGGTGTGGGCGACACCACACCAAGGGTTGCAATCCCCTTACTGGTCACGAAAAAGACAAAAAATAAATAAATAAAAATAAAATATGGCACATTCAGACCTATGTCACTTGTTGTTCAGGAATGCTGATGAAATAGAAAGTTCTAAGTGTTGTTGGTACCAAGATAATAGGGAAGCTTTAGTTCAGTGTTTGTATATGTATCTTTAATTACACTGAAAGAATACTAAGGAAATATACTTTAGCATTTTTACCTCTCACTTGGCCCAGACCACAGCCCTAATTATATTTAAGAACTGCTGTGGAATATTTATTATTATTATTGATGTTGAAGACAAGAACTGAAGACATTTGTCCATGAGCTGAACTTAACTCGCATAGAACTTCCTAGGAACAGACACAGAGATGAATGGTAAGTTGGCTTTGCAGAAATATTTACTTTGGCACAGGCTTACACTGAAGAAGGTCATGGCTATTTACCTGCTTAAAATATTATTATAAATTGTTACTTCCTCATCAGCCTAAATTATTCTCAATGAACTTTTTTTTTTTTTTTTTTTTGGTGACTTGGGAAAGGTAGTGTGTAATGGACTTTAGGCAAAAGGTCTTGTTTAGAAATGTGGAACTAGGTCTCTTTCAAAGATCTGTGCACAGGTTTCTTAAAATGTCCCCAGCTACTCCGCTCCCCGGCCCTGCTCCATGACCACTTTCCTCACTAATGGGGCTGATTGTATTGAGATTCTCACTCTCTGTCTGCCCCTCAACCCCCGCCACACCCTCACCCACCCTGTACCTGGCACCTGTGACACGGTTCATGAAGAACAAACAAGTCTTCTGGATCCCGAGTTGGACTTTGGAGTCTGAAAGTCCATTTCTTCATGTATAAAGTGGAAATAATAACATTTACTCAATGAGTTTGTCAGAAATTGTGACTGTGGTCCTAATTCAGAGCAGAGTTTAGTAGTCTCATGTGGAAATACAAATTCCACCTTTACTCCATTTTTTGAAAAGTCAATTTCATGTTGGCAAAATGTACATATTCACCCATTTCAAGCATCTAGTTAAATGAGCTTCAACAAACATGTAGTCCTGTGTAACCACCACCAGAATCAAGATATAAAACATTTCCATCACTCCAAAAAGTTCCCTAATGCGCCTTTCTGAGGGAAAATCAAAGCGATTTTTTCCCTACTCTCGCACATCACTCAATGCAACATATATGTGTGGTTTTTCTCTACACACCAGCAATTCTCCAGCAGGCACCAACTGGGTGTCCTATAATTTAACTCAGTTCTGACACTATCTACCTAGAGATAGGGTCAGACCCCACAGGTTGAGGGCTCGGTCCCACAAGATTGCCCCCTCCCCACCCCCACTTCAGGTGCCAACTTCAAGGAGTGGGTTATCACCTATACTTCTCACCGACTATAATTATAATCCTGGGTTTCCATGACCTGACCCTGCAGGTTTGATTAAGTTGCTAGAGCAGCACACAGAACTCAGGGAAACACTTTACTTACATTTATCCTCTTATTAATAAAGGATGTAATAAAAAGATACAGATGAACAGCCAGATGAAGAGATACAGCATCTGGCAGATCTAATAGATTCCTGAGCCCAGGAGCTTCTGTGCCCTTGGAGTTGGGGTGTGCCATCCTCCTGGCAGTCCTGTGTCTTCTCCAACCTGGAAGCCCTCTGAACCTCATAGTTCAAGGACTTATATGAAGGCTTCATCATGTAGGTGTGATGGAGTATTAACTCCCTTCCAGCCCCTCTCCCTCTCCAGAGAATTGGGGGTGAGAGTGGGGCTGAAAATTCCAAGCTTCTAATCCTGGTTTGGTCTTTCTGGTGACCAGCTCCCTTCCAGGAGCCACCTAGAGTCAATTCATTAGAACAAAAGATGCTCCTTTTACTCAGGAAATTCCAAGGGATTTAGGAGCTCTGTGTCAGATGCTCCTATCACTCAGGAAATTACAAAGGTCTTAGGAGCTCTGTGTAAGGAACCAGGATCAAAGACCAAATATTAGAACAAAAGATTCTTCTAACACCCCCATCTGCAAGGGTTAGGAGCCTGTCTCAGAAACCAGGGGCAGAGAGCAACATATATATTTCTTATTATTTCACACCCTTCACAATCAATCTTCCTCTATTTCAAGCTCTAGGCAACTACTGATCTTTTCTCTGTTACTAAAGATTAGTTTTGCCTATTCTAGAATTTCATATAAACAGAATCACACAGTATATATTCACTTGTGTCTGGCCTTTATATTGTTTGTAAGAAGCATCTACATTGTTGCGTGGAGCAGTAGATCTTTTTTTCTGCTGTATGGTATTCCATTGAATGAATATACCACCATTTATTTATCCATTCTATTGCTGGTGATCACTGAGTTGATTTCAGTTTGGTGCTACTAAGAGCAGTGCTGCTGTGGATACTCATGTATGCATCTCTGTGTGGGTGCATGTTTTCATTTCTTTTGGGTAAATACCTAGGAGTGAAAGTCTGGGCTATATGGTATTTTAAATTTATGTAAGAATATGAGAAACTGCCAAACTGTTTTTCAGAGGGGTTGATCTTCTATTTTTATCATGGCTGCTTATTACCAAGGGCTTAAAGGACCTCAGGGAAAAGGGAGTTTAATAAGGAGAAACATGGATTTGTTGTCTTTTCCCTTTGGATCTCTTCTTATTTGAATCACATTTATGTTTCTTTTTCATTTCTGTGAAAGACAAATAGCCAGAAGAAACAAATAGTTATCTGATCCTGAAGATAAATGAACTGGAGCATGCTAGTGAACCTGGAGCCTAACAGGGTGGATCGTTCCTTCAGCCTGGATTAGGTTTTCATTCTCTTTCAGGCTCTTACCTGGAAATTACTCGTTCTTCCTATCTCAGTCCCGATGGCCTAATCTTTTGCAGATTTCTCACAGTAGGCTTATTAAGTGTTTCTCTTCCATCACATACCCTTCCTTTATATCACTTAGCACAGTTTATAGTTGTTTATATTTGTGTGGTTGGTTGGTTGGAGTCTTTCTCCCTTAGTCCATGTAATGAGCAACCAAGTCTCTTTTATGTCTCCTGGCTCAAGCTGAAACTCAAAAGCAGTTGAATAAATGAGTAAATAAGTGAAAAAACTGGAAAAGGGGCCAACAGAACAAGACTGCCAAGCCAACAATTGTGACTCTACAAATAAGTGTGAAACTCTGCATGTGTTTGTCGACTGTCAGCTCCCCAAAAAGATCATAACAGCACACTGTTGATCAATCAAAACTGAGTTTATTACTTACTGCCATAAAAGAGAACATCATCTTAACAGACTCTTAGTAGAATCTAAGAAGGAAGAGCTCAAGGGCAGATATATATATAAGGTTTCAAATCTGTTTTCGAGTGATTTATGGCAGGCCTTTCAATGTAGAGATTCCAACTGGCCAAAATTCATGATTTAATAGAAAGAGGCTGAAGGATACAGAAAGATGACGGATCCAGAGCAAGCCATGCTTTGATAAGCAAGAAGGTCCACCCCATAGAGCAACCTGTTGACCTGAGAAAGGGGGCTGGTTGAGTAGTCCAGTGTTTAAAAAAATAGATGTTCAGGAAGCTCCTGGAGCAAACTTTGAAGTTATTTTCTGGGCAAGAATTTTCTGGAACAAACAATAAGGTCTTGTTGATGTAGGCTTAGTTGTGATAGGTAAATTATGAGGCTGCAGGCAGCTTCACAATCCTTTTTTTTTTTATAAAGATGACCGGTAAGGGGATCTCAACCCTTGGCTTGGTGTTGTCAGCACCATGCTCAGCCAGTGAGCAAACCGGCCATCCCTATATAGGATCCGAACCCGAGGCCTTGGTGTTATCAGCACCGCACTCTACCGAGTGAGCCACGGGCCGGCCCAGCTTCACAATCCTAAAACCCAGTTTCCTAGAACTGAGTATACAAAGGCAGATTAATTTTCTGACCTTTGCATGCTTAATGAAAAGACTGTACTTTACAACAGTTGCTCATATTGTTGATTGTTAAATCTGGGGAAATTGCAGGCGTAACTGGAATACCAACTGCTGAATTTCCATCTCTTGACTTTAAGCCATAAAACCTCTTATTATATTAAATAGTAACATCTCAACAGCACATCTTGGTATCAAGATAGGGAATTGTGATGCTTCTTTATTTTTGTCCTTTCTCTGACTTCCTTTTTTGATTAAGATTGCTTTACTAGGCAAATCCTTAGCTCTTCTGTCAAAAGTCCAGTGAGAATGAAGAGTTGGGGGAAGTAACAAGAACACGTTAATGTAAAGCAGACGACCCTAATGAACTCTCCCCGTTTAGGAAGCAGTAGTGGTTGAGTTGCAAGCAAGTTTGCACATGATATCAACATGGCTATTTTCCTGCCAATGTCAGGAACAGTGAGATCTCCATAAGATTTGTGGGGATGAGGGGATTTCTTTGACCAATGCAAATAAAACTGGGGGCCTGGAAGAAAGGAGAGTAGGAAGAGTTACACAGAGGTAGTCAAGTGCAGCTAAACTAAGTTGCCATTCCCCATGATGTAGATCCCTAGCTACATCGTGAACTAAACCCCTGGCTGAAATGGAAGACAGAGTCAGTCCATAAAGCAGTCCAAAGCCACCATCACCATCACATTACACATAACTTGCAGCCAGGGCTTGACACACCAGTGCTGGAGGAAGCATGCTGAGGCTTGTGCAATTCCTCACTCACATGTATGGCAGGCCGGGATGTAGGGAACTTTCTAGCCATGGAAAACAAACATCTCACCTCCAAAAGGATACAGTCCGGCAAACACCACAGGACAAAGACTCGGTATTGTGACCTGAGCCAAGAACTTTTCAAAAGGGAGGGTGAAGCTTGGACATGGCTTTCCTTCTCATCCCTTGTGTAATATACTCATATCATCTGGGGGTACCGTGTGCAGAAAGGAGCCTTTAGAAAGAAGGTTGTGCCTCAATTTATGGTTCTGCTCAGCAACTGAATCTTTGCTCTCTGATCTATAGCCCAGCAATCATAATTCCTCTCTTTTTAAAAGTTTTATTTTTTCATAAAATATATGAACATAATTTAGAAATTAAATAAATGCCCCAAAGAAGCAGTCTTGCCCCTTCCTATCCTCTAGCCTACTGCTCAAGACCCACTTTCATCCTTCAGCTGTTTCTTCTGGTGTTGATTACTGTTTGCTTATACTCCTTCTGTATTTGTCTATTTTAGACCCCATGTTTTGACCTCCTACTGTGTTAAATAAGGACATAATACCTTGATACACTCCCTCCACTTTTTCTTTCTCCCTACTGTCCTGATATAATCACACCACAATTTTTCAGCTAAATTAATTGTCACTCTTTATATTATTATGATTGGTAAACATGATTTACCCCAGGACCAAGTAGGGAACTGTGATCATCTTTCTTGAACAATGCTTTATTTTGTTATTGTTTTCCACTTGCAGAGTTTTCTGGGTCTTACCTGAATTTTTTCCATTAGATTTGCCAGTGCCCATTGATAGCTTTCCAAAAGCTCAAACATACCAGAAAATTTATTTGTTCTATTTTTTATCTTAAAAGACTTCCCTTCCAGACCCCTCAGTCCTCTTCTTTTGATGCAGTCTTTAGGGATGACTGCTACATAGTTGTCATCATCCTGAGATTTTTTTTTCACCATCACCCTGGAGTGATCTACTTTCTGGGATTATGTTCTCTAGTGGTTTCCTAAGAAAGAGCACATGGAAAGCAATTATTTTTTCCGTTTAGGGATGTGTCTGGAAATGTCTTTATTCTCCCTCCTCTGCCCACCCAATTACTTATGAAATTTGGCTGGAGGTAGATTCCTGCTTGAAACTCAATTGCTTCATTGTCTTCTAGCACACATGTTGCTGTGACTAGTCCAATGCAAATCTCATTTCCAGTCCCTTGTAAATGACATTTCTCTCTCTCTCTCTGGGGTAGCTTTTAAGATCTTCTCTCAATTTTAGTGAGCCTCAGAATACTGGTCACTCAGTGGACCCTTTTGATCTCATGACATGGTTTTCAATTATGGAATTTTTCTTTTATTATTTCTTTTATAATTTCCTTTCTTCTCTTTTCTCCAATTCTCTATAATAACCATTACTTATTTGGGTCTTGAATATTCTAGATTGTTTCTCCAAGACTTTCATCTTATCACTCCTTTAAGAAAAATTTTTGTCTATTCTACTTTCTGAGGGGTTTCATCTTACTTTATTCTCCAAATCTTCTACCGATTTAAAAAAACTTGGCCATACTTTTAAAAATTTATAAGAGTTCTTTCTTATTACCAAATCTATTATTTTTCATAGTACTCTGTTCTTGACTCATGGGTGCAATGTTATCTCATTTCAGTCTAAGGACATTCATTTTATTGGAATTTTTGAACTTTTCTTCTGATTCCCACATTATCTCTGTGTCCTTCATGTTCCTTTTTTCTTCTCTCTCTGTTTTGGTCTCTTTCTTTTATGTAGGAGGCATTCCTTAAATGTCCAATTGTTGTTGGCTCTCTGTTCTTATTAATAGTAAAGTACTTAAAGTATAATTGAAAGCTTTATATGTGGGTGTGGGGGCAATGGAGATTCACAGTAGAACCAAGCAGTGGGCCAATTGCTGTGTGGGAGGACTTCCAAATGTCAGAACCTAGGCATTTTCCCAAAGAAGAGTCTTCCCATCCTCTTAACAGGGACTTATACCTAACTGCTGGAGCAGTAGGGGGTGCAGAACCCTTCCTGCAGGTGTAGGTAATTGAATTGACTATGAAAGCATGTTACCCAAACTACTAAATGCGTGACATGGTGGTACACGAGTTGATTTTAGGGCATGAATGGCTGAATATCTTTCCATACAATATACATGCATTTATTTACTTTAGTATGTGTTAGCAAAAATGAAATTAGCACATTAAAGCCATGATGTCATGGATAGTAGTGCTGAAGACCAACTAATTAAATGAGGGTAAGCTAAGTTAAAAATATTAACAGAAGTAATAGTATAGGAGGGATATAGACAAGGAAAAAAAATCATGAAGGAAGTACTCAAACAATTGACGTTAGGAAAGGACTGTAATTAAAAAAGGGAATTCATCTTTTATTACATTAAGATAGAGCAGAAAGGGGACTCCATATGGAATTGACAGCCAAAGCAAAGAAAAAGAGATGTGTGGTTGGAAAATTGCACGTCCCTCTGTAGGTATGGAGAATGGTGAGAGGTGGTCAGGGGCTGGATTGCAAAGACTCCTGTATCTCCTTGAGTATTATTTTAAAACACTGTTTCAACAGTTCTATAATGTCTGAGGGGCAGCATGGCTACTCATTGTGACTGACTCAAACCAAAGTCAATATGCCTTGATTTGCCTTTGAATTACTTATGACAATTAAAAAAGGACACAGAATGGCTTCTACTGCCATCCAACAAGCTATTGGTGTGTCTGCTGTCCCTGCCCCCCCCCCCACGCCCATCACCTTATTGGGTGTAGTATGCTGAGAGAATATAAATTTATTTGAACCCAAATATCAGAAAACCCCAATCACTATGATAAATCTGCTATAAAATCTCAGTTAATGCATTCTCAGTGAACATGTGTAATAAATTTTGGATTTCTCAGCATTCTAGATATTTCTGTTTTCTGCATCAGCACAAATTGGATAAGCTCTGGAACAAAATATAGAAATTCAGTGTTCTGTGGCTGTACTGCCTGATACATTTGCTACTAGTGATAGGTGGTTATTTAAAGTTAAATTCATCAAAATTAAATAAAATAAAAAATTCACTTCTTCAGTCACATTAGTCACATTTCAAGTACTTACTAGTCACACGTGGTTGTAGTATTGGATATCAAAACATTTTTATCTCCTAAAGTTCCATTAGATTGCACCATTCTATGGTTACACAAAGCCTACCTTTAAATTAAAAAAAAAATTAAAAATTCACAAAAAGTAAAATTGACATTTGTATGCATAGTTCTGAGTTTTAACACAAGTATAGATAAAAGTAACTGCCACCACAATCATGGTACTGAGTAGTTCCATCAACCCCCAAAATTCCCTAATGCTACTCCTTTAGAGGCAAACCCTCTCCTCACCCCAAGCAACCCCTGATCTATTCTCTGTTTCTATAGTTTTACGTTTTCAAGAATGTTATATAAATGGAATCATAATATGTAACTATTTGAAACTGGCTTCTTTTATGCAGCTTAATACATTTAAGATTCATCCAAGTTGTTGCGTGGACCCTCTTTATTGCTGGATAGTATTCCATTATATCACTATGCCACAGTTTGTTTACCCATTCACCCACTGAAGGACATGTTGGTTGTTTCCCAGTTTTTGGAGTTTATGAATAGAGATGCTAACACATTAGTGATTAGGTTTCTGTGTAAAGGTAGGTTTTCTTTTCTCTAGGATAAATATTCAGGAGTGGGGTTTCTGGGTCATATGGTAAGTACATGTTTAATTTCATAAGAAACTTTCAAACAGTTTTCCAGACTAGCTGTAAACACTGTAGTGCACTCTCTCAAGCAATGTATGAGAGTTCCAATAGCTCTGCGTCTTTGTCAGCACTGAGCATTGTCAATTTCTTTTCAGCCATTCTAGTATGTACGTAGTGGCGTCTTATTGTGGGTTTTTTTTTTTACTTTTTTTTGTCTTTTTTCGTGACCGGCAACGGATCGCAACCCTCAGTGTCGCGCCCGTACCGGACCGGGACCGGCCACGGGATCACAACCCTCGGTGTTGCTCCCGCCCCTCGCTCAGCCAGTGAGCGGCCGGTCTGTATGTGGGATCCGAACCCTCGGTGGGAGCGCCGCCGTGCTTCCCAAGCGGCGCACTGTAGCAGTGCGCCACCCGGGCCGGCCCCCTTATTGTGGGTTTAATTTGCTATTCTTTAATAGCTAATAATGTTTAGCTTCTTCTCATGTGTTTACTTGCCATCCTTGTATCTTTTCTGAAGAGGTGCCTGTGTGCCTCTTTTGCCTGTTTTAAAATTAGGTTGTTTGTTTACTTACTGTTGAGGTTTTTTTTTTTTTTTCCTTTTTGTCCTTTTTACTGACTGGTAACGGGATCGCAACCCTCGGTGTCGCGCCCGTACCGGGGACTGGCAACAGGATCGCAACCCTCAGTGTTGCACCCACACTGAGCTCAGCCAGTGAGCGGGAACCGGTCTCCACATGGGATCCGAACCCTCGGCGGGAGCGCCAGCGCACTACCAAGGGGCGCACTCTCCAGTGCGCCACCGGGCCGGCCCAACTGTTGAGTTTTTTTAAGTTTTTCTAAATAATATGTGATTTGCAAATATTTCTTCCAGTTTGTAGGTGTCTTTTCATTCTCTTTTCCAGAACAAAAGTTTTAAATGTTGATGGTTCTGATCACTTTTGCTTTATAATAAGTCTTAAAATTGGATAATGTGATTTCTCCAACTTTATTCTTTTTCAGAATTGTTTTGGCTCTTTTAGTTTCTTTGCTTTTCCATATAGATTTTAGAATCAGTGTTATATCTACAAAAGAAAATTCTACTGGGATTGAGATTGTAATTTAGTTAAATTCTCAGATCATTTTGGGGAAAAATTAACTCTTAATATTGCTCAGTCTTCCAACCCTTGGATGCAGTATGCCTCTCCATTTATTTAGATCTTCCTTGATTTCTTTCATTAGTGTTTTGTAATTTTTATCATACAGATTCTTCATATATTTTTTATATCTATATGTAATTATGTCATTTTTTGGAGCTATTATAAATTGTAATGTTTTTAAAATTTTGATTTCTAATTATTGATATGACTGACTTTGTATGCTGACCTTTTGTATCCCATGACCTTGATAAACTAATTTATTAGTTCTAGGAGCTGCTTTTGTAGATTTCTTACACATTCTACATAGTCTGTTATGTATATGTGATGGGAAGAGCCTTCCTTCTAATATCAGGATTTTGGTAACAATCTACTGAGAAATCAGATAAAAATTTCAAATCGTGTAAAACAAGCTGGATATTCTCGTCCCATTCTTTTTTCATGTCTATCTTCCTCATTTAAGTTCCTTTTAGATTATCTATCTGCATGCTTTCCCTCCCATGTCCCCAATCAAAGGGACTTTTGTGGAAATATTCTCTCGATGAAATGGTCTTATGGCAAGGTGGTTTTGGTGACTTGGTCCTTGTGAAATATTAACTACTCTAAAATCAAAATCAACTTTGCTAGAGATCCTCAAGGATTTATAACTTCATACCCAGCAACCCCTTGAATAAGTTATTCCAGATAGTTACTTGAGGGGTAAACGTTGCACCTTTAGAACTAATAATGATAAAATGAAACTGNGGCGGGAGCGCCGCTGCGCTTCCCAAGCGGTGCACTATCCAGTGCGCCACCAGGCCGGCCCGAGCCTTCCTTCTAATATCAGGATTTTGGTAACAATCTACTGAGAAATCAGATAAAAATTTCAAATCGTGTAAAACAAGCTGGATATTCTGGTCCCATTCTTTTTTCATGTCTATCTTCCTCATTTAAGTTCCTTTTAGATTATCTATCTGCATGCTTTCCCTCCCATGTCCCCAATCAAAGGGACTTTTGTGGAAATATTCTCTCGATGAAATGGTCTTATGGCAAGGTGGTTTTGGTGACTTGGTCCTTGTGAAATATTAACTACTCTAAAATCAAAATCAACTTTGCTAGAGATCCTCAAGGATTTATAACTTCATACCCAGCAACCCCTTGAATAAGTTATTCCAGATAGTTACTTGAGGGGTAAACGTTGCACCTTTAGAACTAATAATGATAAAATGAAACTGCAACCAGACATCCTTGTGGTCCAGAGTCCTCCTCAGGACCTTCTGATAATGGAAACAAAAGCATCAGTCCCAGCAACGAGGCAGCCTGTGGAGCCAAGAGGAAGGGGACTGACATTTCTGCCCCCTCAAAGGCCTCAGGAACCAAACCACAGCTAGTATCTTCCAGACATCGAGGTTCCATCATTTGTTTATAGGAAAATGGTCCTCCCACCACTGGTTGATCCCTTAAGGATTTTTCAAACAGCTTAGCCCACACAAATGACAGGCTGAAGTTAACCGTACTGCTCTAATTGAGGACTGTCAAAAATACCAACACGCGGGAGGAGGCAGGACATGGGTGTTTTGCACGTCAGAGTTGCTGGTCTTGCGTGATGAACTTGATCTGCTGTGGATTCAGAATTGTCCTAGGGAAGAAGAAGGAAGGTGAGGAAACTATTCCTCTAGTCCTGCCTTCACCTGCTTGCTGCATGTCATTAACGTGGCAACAAAACAGGAAGCAACATAGAAGCTCAGAGTCAAAAATAAATCCCAGGTGCCATATCTGGAAGTCCTGAAGACAAGACAAAATGAGTCTTTTAATTAGGACTGACTAGCCATAAAAAACCTATGGAGCCAGAACTGGGTGCTCTCTGGCACGCACTATGCCACCCATACAGTGGTGTCAGTAGCTAAAAATTCACATCATTTGAGTGGACAGAAAAAATAAGGCAACATGAAATCCACTAGGTCTCTAGGAAAGGGTGGCCTTGCTAAGTTTCTTTACCAGTCATGCATATCTGTGAGCGGACTCTATCAAATCCAGTCTGTCTGCCTCTCTGTCACCATCTCCATTCTAGGGGGGCTTCCAAGGAGTGCTGGGAACTGTTGGCAGGAACCAGATTTATTCTCGTCTTCATCAATAAATACCAACATTTGGCCACATCTGAACTTCTGACATGCTACAGCCACTACATCTTAAAACTTAAAGTAACTTTTACTGTTTTCCTTATGAATAAAGCAACATGCAGATATTGTAGAAAAATTAGAAATATAGAAAGTGGAAGACAAATTGCTTTTGACACTTTTTGTTATTGGTCTTTAAGACTAGGGTTTCTCAACACTGACATTTTGGGCTGGATGATTCTTTGCTGTGGTGGGCTCTCCTGTGCACTGTAAGGTATTTAGCAGCGTCTCTGGCTCCCACCCACTGGATGCCAGGAAGAACTCCCTCCCCACTCCCCACTCCTGTTGGCACAATCAGGAATGACTCTAGACATTGCTATGTCTCCTGGGGAGCAAATAGCTCTCAGAACCACTGCCTTATGCCGTTCTGGGTTCAGATAGGCTTTGTTGACTGAATTCTACCTCTCATTCCTTTTCTCTTCCTGGAGCCTAGAAGACATTTATAAATACAAGGAATTGAGGCAAATGGAAGAAAAGCTATGAGCTCTGTTAACTGCTCCAATTGAGGCAACCGGGGCTCGGGGTGAGTGTGACTGGCTCTCACTCACCCAAGACAATCTGAGACTCTGGAGTCAGAACCAGCCCATCTGAGGCAGGAAAAGAGCCAACAGCCCTGGGGGACTGCGTCCAGGAGGTTCCGTCTTAGGTTTTGAGGCGGAATGACTCCCTTTCTTGTGTGCCAATGTGACCAATTAAGAGAAGCCACTGCCTCCAGGTAGGAGGGTTGGCTCCACAGGTGGGCACTTCCTCCTCAGTACCTCTGTGACCGCCAAGGAGTTGGATGAAGCTCCTGTTTTGTGTGTAGAGGCCAGAATCTGGGGGCAGCCAGAGAAGGGCTCCCCATCACAGAGTTCTTTTCTGTGAATATATAAATACACGTAAGTATTTTAAACAAAAACAGAATAATACTGTTGCGATGTTTTGTAGCCTTTTCAGTATCGGGGGCAGCCAGAGAAGGGCTCCCCATCACAAAGTTCTTTTCTGTGAATATATAAATACATGTAAGTATTTTAAACAAAAACAGAATAATACTGTTGCGATGTTTTGTAGCCTTTTCAGTATCACCCTACACATACTGTTTGTAATCCTTTTTCAATTACCATATCAACACTTTTCACATTAAATTATTTAATACATAATTTTAAATGGCTGCATATTGCTTGTTTGTACATAATGTATTGAATCAATTCACTTTTCTGAACATACTTGAACATCTAAGTGGTTAAAACTACATGGGCAGCCCTGATTATTGCCTAAAGGCAAATTATTAGAAGTAGAATCATTGGTTCAAATGGTGGGTGTTGAAGTGTTCTTCTAGAAGGGGGCCCCAAGTTATACATAGCTAGAGGAATTGAGATAACTATGGCATAAATCACGGCAGAACAACTGAACAGATGCACTGTATAGAAGGGTGTTTTGAAAAGTTCATTGAAAGATTCATATTAGGCTTCTCTGAAGTCCAGACGACTACTGAAGTCTGGGGGCCTCAGTTTCAATATCTCCAGCCCTGACGTTGAGTTTTGCTGCCCCCAGCAGCTGACAACTCGGGTCCCCAGGAAGACTCTCCACTTCTGTTCCTGGATGCTCCTAACTCCTGGCCCCCCATGTGTTCACAGCTGCTGGCACAGGGCAGTGGACAGAACCTCCGCCATCTTCTGGATTTGACTTTGCTGCTGAGGTTAGGTGTATGCTCCTTCGCTGTGAGCTTAACTGGGGAGGCTATGGTGCAGAAAGAATCTTCAGGCTTTGTGCAGTGGATTCCCAGGCCTTCCAGTCTTGAGTTGTGGGGATTAATTATCACTTGAGTGCTTTTGCCATCTTTACCAATAATCCAGGTGTTGACATTTTAATTTTCATGTTTCTAGCCTGAGATTTCCCTACACAATCCCTTCTGCCCAAGAAGCTCATAGAAAAGTAGCCTTTAACCAGAGTGGAATTTAAACACTACTACCAGTTAAAAACTGTCTAGAAATCAAAAGCTCACTTTGTTCCAGGAGACTTTGTATCTTTTTTCCTTCATCTCTCTCTTCCCCAATTTAAACATGACCCAAAAAAGTACTGTCTAAGTCATGAAGCAGGAGACAGTCAGATTGCCAAGGTTAATATTTGTGTTTGGAAGCATGGCCCCTGTCAAATGGGCAATAGCCCTCGAGCTGCCTCCAAAGTTTTTCTTAGCCAGTGTGCTGGTGAAACAGTCCTGTTC
>NW_007726302.1:430026-431198 GCF_000696425.1 Galeopterus variegatus | reverse complement strand
GACTTTGTATCTTTTTTCCTTCATCTCTCTCTTCCCCAATTTAAACATGACCCAAAAAAGTACTGTCTAAGTCATGAAGCAGGAGACAGTCAGATTGCCAAGGTTAATATTTGTGTTTGGAAGCATGGCCCCTGTCAAATGGGCAGTAGCCCTCGAGCTGCCTCCAAAGTTTTTCTTAGCCAGTGTGCTGGTGAAACAGTCCTGTTCTTCATTCATTTTTTATGGGTGAGGAGGGAGCTGAGTGTTTTCCTGGGAAGAGACCATGTGGTGTGAGGAGGCTGTGACAGCGTGGGGGTCAGTCCCCTGGGTCCTGCTCAACATCCCCAGCTGCCCCACTCCAACCTCAGGCCAAATGAGGAAAACCCACTGGGTCTGGGGAAACAGTGAAACTGATGGGGTCGGCTCAGCTAACAAACACCCAGTGTTCCACGCACTCTGAAACCAGTGCCAGGGTCCGTCCTCCAGAGACACAGACGGCTCTGTTCTATGAGGCACTAGCCTTGCATCATTCAACTGGAAAGAGGTGTGTGATAGACCTTCCTCCCTCTTGCAAAACAGAGACCTGCCAGGGAGCAGGGCTGAAGCCATAGTGTTGGATACATGCAGGGGTGTTCAACTCAGGGAGGCAACTCGTTTTGCTGGGAGTGCTCTGTGGAGGTCAGGGATGCTTAGGTTCACTTGGAGAGGGATGGAGGAACTGCAGTGGCAACCCTTTGACAGTGCTTTGTGAGCCAGCTCCATGGAGACTACCACTCAGATGTGGCCCTGCTGGCCTCTGGTGGACTCCAGCACCTGAAGGCTGTGGAGTGCACTAACATTTATAAAGCAAATGTACTTCACAGGGCCTAGTTTCCAACGCCCTGCAGTTTCAGGTTTAGCTTAACTTTTTAAAATTACACATAGAAACTTTAAGCTTGCAAAAGACAGGAAACTTTCCCCAGGCTAAAGTCTCTGTTGCAGATATAAAATTGTAACACAGCAAAGTTGCTGGCTCTCAAGGACAGATGCCCTTGGAACAGGTTAACCTACTAATTGATATGTTAAGTTGCTTTATTGTTATGTAAAAATACTGAGGAAACTGCTGTAAGAAAATACAGTATTTGCTAAGAATAAGCTTTTGTTTGTGGATTGACTTAACCTTTTGCAAATTGCATTATGGAATGTCACTTTGT
>NW_007726302.1:427597-428980 GCF_000696425.1 Galeopterus variegatus | reverse complement strand
TTAACCCCTTCAGGGTGTCTCACTGCTCAGAGGAAATGGGCTTTGAGTAATCCTTTTTGTGTCTCCATCATCCAGGGGAAGAGAGGTGACAAATTCGTGTGAGGCAAAGCAACAGAAGATCTCATGGGTCAGAACGCACAGCTGACCTGGAGAAAAAAGTCAGCCAACAAAATTCATTACATTCTGATTACTGCTGTTAAAAAAATCATTATGCATACAAAAAAGGACTAAGCAGAAGTAAAAATAATTGGGTAAGTGTGGATGGACTGGGAATGATTATTTTTACCTCTGCTTTCTTCATTTTCTGTAATGTGGTTACATCGTCCTAATAACTAAAAAAAAAAAAAAAAAAAAAAAAAAAAATGGAAAAGACATCTCTAAAATTTTCACCTGATTTAAAAGGTAGAATCAGGGGAGGTTAATGTTTCTAGGCATCCAGACTGGGATGTAAATGCACAGCATGGTGTAAATGCACTTGAGCTTGGGGAGTTGAGGGGGTTGCAGTTTAACTGGATGTGCTTACCCATGTAAGGCCTGATTTCCTTACATGGAAACCAGCTCAGTAGAATCCTGGAAGACTTATGGCCTCCACTGTGACTCAAGCCAAAGAAATCGTGGAGGTCATTGGGGCCACATGGTCCACACAGATGGAGAGGGGCTAGCACAGTGGACAAGGGGCATGGAGCATGCAGGGTATAGAAGGACTAGGGGGTCAGGGGGAGGGCAAAGGATGCTGAAGAACTTGGCCTCAGGAGACTTCCTCCCTCATTTTGGTATTGACCCCATAGGCTCATCTCACAGTTTCTTCTCACTAGATTGGGTGTTACCAAGTGTAGCCAGGAGATCTTTGAGAGAATAAAGAGATCATTCCAGAAAACCTCCCCTGAGAACAGATATCTCTACAGATCTTTCTGCTACATCCTGAGAATCTCTGGTTTTAGGTCTCTCCCCACCATGAAGGTGAAGACTCTCTCCTCCTTCCCAACTTCTCATCCCATTATATAGATGGCCTCCCGTTTGCCTCCATTTTCTTAAATTAATAGCACCTTTTTACCAGGATCTGAAAAGTCTTATTCTAAATGTTGTGTTGAAGTAAACCTTGGGCTTGGGAATCCAATCTGGGCAGGTGTGTATATGTGTGTGTGTAATATACCAGACACTCTGTAAGCTCGAGGTCATCCCCAAGACCTGTCCCCAAGAGACTGGAGGTCAAGACCAAGGGTACTTCTGAAACTGGGTTGCTGGTCTGGGTCCTTGATCAAACCAAATAAGGAGAATCTTACCTGGGACCAATCGAAGTCCATAGCCCAGTGAGCACACTCAGTGAGAGAAAAAGGAAAAGAGATACACCCACGAACATACACACAATATGACTTTAGTGTG
>NW_007726302.1:404907-427348 GCF_000696425.1 Galeopterus variegatus | reverse complement strand
AGTGAGAGAAAAAGGAAAAGAGATACACCCACGAACATACACACAATATGACTTTAGTGTGTAGAGAGAATACTGCCAATATGTGTGCTCAGGTGGCCTTGGAAAGAAAATGAGAACAGCCCTGTGGGTGCCCAAGGGGAGGGCTTATACATTTTTCTGGGACAGGGGTGTTTCTCTATCCTAAGAGGAGGAATATCCAGTGGTGGAAGACAATCTAAGGTCTTTGGAGGAATATCCAGTGGTGGAAGACAATTATGGCCTAATGAGGTAGTATCGGCTTCCTGTTATGCATCTCTGAGTTTCTGAAGTATCTGGTCAGGCGCAGGAGTCACTTCCCTTAACCCTGTTCTGTTCCTCACAGGTGGAAGGTCATAACAGCGGTCACTGCACCTGTGTTCCTCCTTGTGTGCAGGTGTAGTGGTGTAGCACGCTGATTGGTCAGAGAGAATACTGCCAATATGTGTGCTCAGGTGGCCTTGGAAAGAAAATGAGAACAGCCCTGTGGGTGCCCAAGGGGAGGGCTTATATATTTTTCTGGGACAGGGGTGTTTCTCTATCCTAAGGGGAGGAATATCCAGTGGTGGAAGACAATCTAAGGTCTTTGGAGGAATATCCAGTGGTGGAAGACAATTATGGCCTAATGAGGTAGTATCAGCTTCCTGTTATGCATCTCTGAGTTTCTGAAGTATCTGGTCAGGCGCAGGAGTCACTTCCCTTAACCCTGTTCTGTTCCTCACAGGTGGAAGGTCATAACAGCGGTCACTGCACCTGTGTTCCTCCTTGTGCGCAGGTGTAGTGGTGTAGCACGCTGATTGGTGAGGTGGTTAAGCTGTCGCCAGTGCATTATGAGTCCATTAACTGCCAGGCGAAGAGGCAGGCAGCACCTATCCCATCTGAATACTTATGAGCAGCCTCCCTGGGGCATGTCCCTAATTTATCCCTGCCTCACTTCCTGGCCTTTTATAGGTCACGCTTCTCCCCACCCCAGGATGAGATTTCTGCTGGTGTCACACAACCTGATGGATCTTGGACATGACTGGTGCCATTTTGCACACAATAAGCACAAAATAGCCATCAGCCTTTTCCTTATGAGAAACCTCGTGGCTTCTGAGAAATAGAAACTCCTCTACTTCCTCATGGGTGCAACCCTCCACCTCATTGCACCCGCCAGCCTTATCTTCCACTCCAGCACCAAACCCGTCCCTGATTACATCAGCCTTCCCTGCAGTCTATATAAGCTCTCCCACCCCCAGGCCTGGTGCTGCTCTCCATTTTGAGTGCAGCCTGGCAGATTTTTTTCTTTTAATAAAGCTTGATCCGTACCCGGCGTTTCAGCTCACTTTCTTTCACAACCAAGAAGTCAACTGAATACCAGAAAAGAGAATCCTCTTTAAAAACACAAAGGAAGGTGGAATTCGTCTGGGGTGGAGCAGCTGAGAAAAGGGAGGAGGCAGGACATCCACAGGCAGAGGGGCTACCGTGAGAACAGTCCCTAGTGGGGCAGGGAGATGGAAGTGTGCAGAGCTCGGTGGGCAGAGGGACCCAAGGAGGGGCTTGCCTGGCTCTGGAAGTGGCCTTTGGCAATGGAGCTGCCCAGTGATGCTTGGGAATCGTCCCAGGTTCCGGATTCTGCAGGGATGGACGCGAGTAGTTGGGGTACCTAATGTCTTTCTTCCTACAGGCTGGGCACACCCATCTGCTGGGAGACCTGGAACAGATGGTCTCAGACGAAAGTCACAGGGGAAAGAAAGGGGGTGTAGAGCTGGAAGAAGGTGGAAGTGCAATTCCTGAGTCCCGAGGGGAACCCCGCCTCTCAGGACAGGCGTGGGCCATCTTTAGATGAGGAGGACTTGCCTACTAAGAAAAGCAGGAACCACAGTAGTTGGCCCAGGTCTGTTGCCCCCAAGCAATGGAACCGGAGCCAGCAGGGAAAACACACAGAGAGAAAGTAGATGCATTTCTTTTGTTTGTCCCTTGGTCCAGGTATGATTTGTGGAGTCTCCTTGGCTTTTGGATTTGGAAATTCTCACGTGGGTGAGAACTGAATTCGGCATTGTCTCTAGAGCCAAAAAAACAAGTACCTGGAGAATGAGGCCCAATAGGGCCATTTTCCATGAGCCAAATGGTGCCTCCCTCAGGGAGTGCTGAGTCTCTGCTCTCCCAGAGAGTGGTGGAGGAGCATGGCCCCAGGCACATCTGATACTGGCCTCCTGCCGGACCTCACTTGGTACCTCATTTAATACCTGTGTGTGGGCGGGCAGGATTGGAAGAGGAATTTTTCATTTGCCCACTCACGCAGGAATGCCACCAAGTGGGGCTCCACCTGAGGGAAGAGAGGCCAGTGAAGGGACATTTGCCCCACTGGCCAGGAGCCCTCCCAGACTTTTCTGCATCTGAGCTGTGTGGCAATGTTTCCTCAGGAGAAGGCTCTGCTCCTAGATGCTCGGCCAGCAAAGCACATGACAGCAATTGTTTGCTCTTTCTGAGACATTCTTTCCTGCATCTCTGCCAGCCATGTCCTCTAGTTCCTCCTTGTCCCAGCCCCAGATGGGTTTTGGAAGGGGCGAGAAGTGATCGGAGCTGGGCTGGCATCCACCCCCTTACACACATACCCTTAGGAGGCACCTCGTTGGGAGCATGCGACCTCTCCTCATCCCTGTGCAGGGGAGACAATGTGATTTTGTTGAATGAGACATCCCAAGGCCCTTTGCAACATTTTGGGTCTCATGTGAACTCTTCAATTGCAAGCAGAGAAAGCCTGAGCCAGATATTGTTGTCTTAGGGCTGGAAGTCCCACCAATTTCTCAGGCTGGGATTGTCACCAATTAGTTGGTGAGCCCACTTGCCCCACACCTCTGGCGGAGCTGGGCAACATGGACCATGCCTCTGACCTGCACAACTTTGGCTGAGCAGGTCCGAGCGCCTAAGAGGAAGACCATTTTCTAATTTTGGAAGGGCAGTCTCCAGTGCCCTGAGGGCCTGTCACAGCCTCTGCTGACTCTGTCCCTGCCAGCACCAGGGCCTTTGACGACCTGCACAACTTTGGCTGAGCAGGTCCGAGCGACTAAGAGGAAGACCATTTTCTAATTTTGGAAGGGCAGTCTCCGGTGCCCTGAGGGCCTGTCACAGCCTCTGCTGACTCTGTCCCTGCCAGCACCAGGGCCTTTGACCACAAAGCAATGCTCCCTCCCAGCTTGTCTTAATACACATGGCAGACAGAACTGAGCCACTCTCCTGTATGAAAAAAAAAAAACAAAAACATCCTGGAAATAGCTAAAAGTCAAAACAACACAAAAACAAACAACCCATCCAGACCTGCAATATGTGCCCTGCTAGAAAAACAAACTCTGTCTGGGTTTTTGGGCAGAGATTTGGGAAGGCTAGCCCACATGTGTGGCTCCAGAACATTGGCTGAGAAGTGTAGTTGATTGCTAAAATGGCCATGAAGTTGTCATAGCCTTGCAGGTGACTTTGCAGTTCCTCTCATCAAGGGGTGGAGGCTATCTCCTCACCTACTGAATCTGGCCCAGCCTATGCCTTGCTTGAATAGAAGGTGGCAGAAGTGAGCATGTGTCACTTCTGAGCCTGGGCCTCCAGGCATATTGTATACCTTCTCTTCCTCTCTTGCGAACACCCCACGAACAAGCTCAAGCTAGCCTGCAGGAGGATGAGAGCCAGGTAGCTAGTCACCCTGTTGGGCTGACTGACAGCCATCCAACCACCAGACACGGGAAGGTGGCCATCCTAGAACAGCCAGCCACCGCTAACCTTCCATTTGATCACAGATGCATGAGAGCGCCTCACCAAGCCAGCTCACATGAGAACCATACAACCCACTCATAGAAATTTGAAAAATGATAAATGTTGTTTTAAGCTGCTAAGTTTTGGGATGTTTTGGGGATCGTATCCCAACTTTGCAGGGCTACTCTGATGATCATTCAAGGTAATGCCATTATAAGTCCACAAGAAGTGTTGGTTGAATTCTATTACAGAGTTATAGAATTGGAAGAAACCAGATCATCAAAAATATGCATAAAACATTGTATATATGTGCTTCACTTTCTCAAGCTCATACAATCTCATTTAATCCTCAAAAATTCCTTGAGATATTGTAAGTATATTACCTCTAAGTTACAGAAGAGCGGACTGAATTCTCAAGAAGTTAACTTGCCAAGGGTTGTGGCTAGTAAGTGGTGGAGTTAGGTTTGAATTCAGCTCTGAGTGATTCTAAGGTCCATGTTCTTAACTCCTGGGATAAAAACATTGGATAGTATATTTTAAAACTATATTTAAGGTATGCTCACCCAAATGGGTGAAAGGACTGGGAAAGGAAAGATAAAAATGTCCTGTTTCCAGAGGACTAGGTAAAGTTGGCATGCATATTCTCTGGTATCATGATGACATCTGGGGTAGCAAGTCCTGCCTATAGCACAGTTATGAGCCTTGGGCTACCAGGCTCAGTTTGGGTGACCTGCTTGGGAAATGGGCCTTGCTCTGTATGTGGCTGATAGCTCAGGGGCTTTTAGAACTGAGAGCTCCTGTTTACTCAGTCTCCATGCTGTAGGTTTGCATATTTGCTGGAACTCACTAGAGAAGACTCAACACGTAATATGACTGAAAGAGGCAAGTATTTGCAGTCAAAATACTTGAAGTTAAGCCCCAACTACTTCCTGGGCAACTTTAACCTCTCTGTGCTTCAATTTTTTTACTTCCAAACTGGGGATTAGAGTACTGGAATAATGAATTCTGGGACGCCATAAGAATATCAGCTATTATTACTATTATTATTATGAGAGTAAAATAATTACTGACATTTTCAATTTTTTTACTTCCAAACTGGGGATTAGAGTACTGGAATAATGAATTCTGGGATGCCATAAGAATATCAGCTATTATTACTATTATTATTATGAGAGTAAAATAATTACTGACATTGATTTCAATGACAAATTTGAAATGTTTTGGGTTAAACAAAAAGACATGTGTTAGACCTCCTTCCAAAGCAAAAGCACTGGACGGATGGAGTTTTTGCTAGATGATTGAGTTTATTCATTAGGAATGCTGCATATAACAGAAAACCCAATTAGCAGTGGTTAAAATATATAGGCAATTATTTTCTCACTTGTAAAGAAGCCTGGAGGTGGGGGGGTGCTGGCATTGGTTCAGCTGGGCAGTGATGCCAGGGTGCCGACTCTGTCATCATTAGCTGTCAGCTTCCATCCTCATGCCTGCTGTTTAATGGTCCCCAGATAGCTGCTGCAGCTCCAATCAGGGAAGAAAGATGGGACAATCCAGAATTTAACCAGAGCTTTTTAATTTTCCTGTTCAGGTCTCATTGTCTAGAAATATATCCCATGAACACCTAAGTTGTAAGGGAGGCTGGATTGTGTTTACCTTTTTTGACTCTACAGTATTTTCTCTCCAAGTGAGAAAATCTGTGGGAGGATGTTGGTCTAACTAACAGTGATCTCACAGGGGAAATTTGAGTATGAAGGTTTTTTTGTTTTGTTTTGTTTTTTAACTTTATGTATACTTGCCCTTCCTGACGATTTTGAAACAGATATATTTTGTGTTTTCATAATAGGAAAGAAACTGATTAGAGGCTGTTTTTTTAAAGGAATCTAACAAAAGACCTTAACTTACTGTTTTCATATTGTGATCCAGGGACTGCTTGTACATGTGCTGCCTGGCTATGGCCTCTCCTCCTCCCGTCACCTAAACCAAGCAGAAGATGAATACTCAACACTTAGGAAAGGTTGGCACACTGATGCCTGTGATGTTTGGAGGAACAAGGACCATGTCTACTTGAGTTATTCTGTGTTATGTCTTATGCAGATCACTTTTTGGATTGTTTGTCTCTACAAAAAAGTCACATATGAGGGAAGAACAAAGCCCTGGGCCACATGGGAAATCAGTTCAAAACCAGGTATGGTTATGTGTCAAACTTTGGTAGGTATGAGGTATGCAGGAAAAATTTGTAATCAAAATTCTGTTCTCTGAATCCAGGAGGAAAATCACCAACTCTTATTGACGACATGGCTGCTAAGCAAATAAGGAAGGTAAAAAATGATGGTACCAGGGGATGTTGCAATCTGCAACATGTTACAGATTAGCTGATGTTATCCTTGCCAATGAGACCAGTTTTGGGAAGAGGTAAAATGTGGCTTGATTTAGAGTGGGTGATATCATGTGTCTAGTCACTGGCGATCAAAAGAAAGCTTGCCTGTAAAACATTGCTAATGAAACAAGAGCAAAGCCTAGACTCTTCTCTTGGCTATGTCAAAGGGAAGTTTTGCTGTGTACCAGGCCGATGGAATATGAGTCATAGTATGTTCTCTGGGAAGTAGCTGTGGCCACGTGACCTCATGTTCCACCCCACCAGCTCCAAACTCAGCAGATTTATCCATTGTCTGTAATCAGTCCCTTTAGTACCTGAGGACTTGGTGGCAAAATGGTTCTTTTCTTTACCTATGATGTATGCCTGGAGTCTGCAGGTGCTTTGTTTGGTGCTTTATTAGAAGGTGGCTGTTGTGCAGATGTGTGCATGTGCATGTGTGTGTGAGTTTGCTGGTGATGATGGTGGTGAGGGGGGAACGTGGAGAAACAACTGACTTTCAAATTCTCACTCCATAATGCGAGATTTGGAACAGCCCATCTGTGTTGACTGAGTATCATTTTCCTGAGACCCAGTACTCGGAAGGTGGGCTACATCTTTCTTGGATAACTTCAAGGAATGCTAAGGGCACTGTATATGCAAGCAAGTCTGAGGAGTGAATGTCACACTCTTTACAATGACAAATTAGTATGAAGGAGGACAACAAAATTCTTTCCATGAAATCCCATTGAAAGAAAATTCTTGCAACATAGAGTATTTTGGAGCTTGGAAGAACTTCATCATGATAGGAATTACCCTCCTGTATAAGGAAAATTCTTTCTTGAGTGCAGTGGAAACCATTGGCCTTGCTCAACTCCCTTCTGTAAGTTCCATGTGTACCAAATTTCCACAGAATTCCTATTTATAACACAACAGAGGTGCTGAAGAGCTGTCAGAGCCCCGCTCAAAGCTTAACTGAAGCACTCACGTTTCCTTTCCTCTGGCCTCTGGTTACTGAAAACATTTGCTGAAAATTGCTGTCCCACTCAAGGACTGTCAAAGGTAATTGTGTTGCAGGAAAGTTACCCAGGAGAGTGAAATAATATGGTTACCACCTGGCAACCAAGTTAGTAGAACGCGTCTGATGCACCGCCAAGCCCCACGTGAACACGCCAGTTTCTGTCTGAAAACCACGACAGCATAAACTGGCGAGGAAGACGTGGATCGAGGGCCTCTTAGTGGCAATTTACGATACAAATCCCTAACGTAAAGAGCAGTTGTCAGGTCACCAAATTCAGTGAGGTCTGAGGTTCCAGGGGTGGCAGCGAGGGGGAGACATGGGGAGAGTAAGATGCTTTGGGAGTGTGGACCTGTGTGAAGCAAGTAGCAGTGCTTACTTCAAAGAGCAAGGTCTGGCCTTGGCTGTTCCCACAGCTGGCAATGACCTTGGTGTCTAAGAAAATAAAAATCAGAGACTCGTGAGGTGGGAGCGGCTTAGAGAGTCTGTCTAAATCCCCCCTGCCCCTTTGCCTCTGGCCAAAACTGTGCCCTTCCAGAGAAGCTGGAATCTCTTTTCCTCTTAAAACTCCCCATAGAAGGAGATTCTCCTTGTCCTGGGAGACATTTTCAGGGTCTCACATCTGCTTTGAGATGATTTTCCCCTTAACTCGAACTTAGAAGTCCCCAGGAAACCCTCTGAATACAGATGCCTCTACTCATATGCAAACACTCCATTAAGCCCCCTAACCCACTTGTGGATTCCCTTGAGAGCATCTAGTTCTGCCTGAAACTGTCTTGTTTGGTCAGAAATTATGACTGGTTGGATGTGTCAACATGCTAATCCAGTAGTCAGGGTGGGGCTTAGAAAAGATGCATTGGAACTAGGAATTTCCAACCGTGGGATCTGGGGTCTACATTGAAACCATCCTGGCAAGTTTATACAGTCAACCAATGCTAGGAGTACCTGCTGCTCTTTTTATCCTTGACGATATTCACAGTTGAGCTTTTGAGGTACAAAACAAAAACAGAAACAAAACCCTTCTCGCTGTTCAAGCAGTCATTACATTGAAATCAGGGCTGGCTACATCATTTGTGGGGGCCCAGTGCAAAATGAAGATGTGAGGTCTTTTTTTCAAAAAGCAGGAAAAAAGGCCTTTTCCTTTCTTTTGTGCTCTCTCTCAACCTTACATGGTGTTTTAAATTTGCTGTTTAATGTTACACTTCCTCAGGTTTGAATTCCTCAGACACAGGAATGCTTGAGGGGCAAGTGTAGACCTTCATAGGCACCAGGGGCCAAATTGCAACTAGTGTGGAATGCATTTGCCCAATGCCAATCCTCCCATGGGGGCAGAGAGCAGAAGTGGGTGGGTTGTGGAAGCGGGTGGCCAAGAACCCATGCCAGGGAGGCAGGAGGTGGCAGGGGGCAGGACTGTGCAGGAGCCAAGACTGCCCAATACGCACACCATGGTTTTATAGGACTCACCTACAAAACACAAATCCAAAGGTCACATTATTAAGCATTTCAAAATGTCATACACAGCATTAAACTCAAGTGTGAGGTCCCCTTCTGAGGGCAGCAGGGCCCTTCACTGGTAGCACATGCAGGAAGCAGCCCTGGTTGAAACTCATAATCCCTCAGCACTGCAACAGTGTAACTCAATGGCCATCTGGAATCTTATATGACTTTTTGATTCTTATTCTTTTCTACTTAATCTGTTTTTTCTTCCTGGAAGTGTTTAGAATCCTCTCTTTAATCTTGGTATTCTCAAATTTCTCAATTGTGCACCTTGGCATAAATTTTTCATCATTTATTGTCTCGGACCCTTGGAGAACCCTTTCAATCTAGAGACTCATTCTTTCAGTTCTGGGAAATTTTCTTGCATGATTTCTTAATAATTTTCTCTCCTCTCTTTTTTTTCAGTTTTCTTTTTCTGCAATGCCTACTGGTGAATTTTGGATCGGTCCTCTAATTTGCTTTCCTTTCCATTCTCAGTTTTGCTCTCTGGAATTTTCCCTTAACTTTGTCAACTTTCTATTGAATTAAAAAAATTTCAGCAATCTTTTTTTTTGTGTTTGTTTATTTTTCCTAACAACATATTCTTGTTTGGATGCACTATATTTTCTTATCTATTTTCTTATAATATTTTATACTCTTATTAGTTCTACATTAACTGTCTTCCTTTTTTTTTCTCTTTGATTTTATTCATTTATGTTGGAGTCTCCTAACAAATATCTGGTGATACGTTTATATTCAAGAGTGAGGCATTATGATTAGATGCTCTAAGGTCCTGGAAGAGACTTTTTCTCTAAACATCACCCTAGGGTGATTGGGAAGTGAATCGCCAATTCATTGAACAGATCCTAAATGCCATTATCTAGAGGTCTTTTCTTTGGACTATTTAAAGGGGAACCTGCGTCTCCTGCCAGGGTGTGTGTGTGTGTGTGCACACACGTGTGCGTGACTAGGTAAGGGGAGTTCTGGAAGGAGGATGGGGGAGTTTGGGTGTCCACAGTAGACTTTCATTTCACTCTTGTTTCATCTCTGCTTTTCTCAGAACCTGCTTACCAAATACATTTACTCCAAAGAATAAGCCTCCACCTTTCTGCCAGGAAGCTGGGAAAGGGTTGTTGTGCGGATGTACATGATGAGAGGGAACTTGGTGTGTTCACACATGCTACGGGCAGACTTTCAACAAATGCCCTTTTCCACAGTGGGCCTTCCTCTCACCTTCCTTTTGGAATACTCACTGCTCATGAGCACTGGGCAACTCAGGGCTTCTGCAGCATGAAGCAGCTCTGTTCCTACTTGTCTGCAAGCGTTTGGCTTTCCCTTTTCTTCATTCTGCCAAGGTAATTACCATTCTTCCGTTCATTTCTCACCTTCCAAAAATTTGCTGAAAGCATTTGTGGCAAATGCTTTCTCATTCTCTTTGACCTTGTTTATTAATTTTTAAAAAGATTCCTTGACTGTCATTTTAATGAGATTTGGGTAGAAAGAAAAGATAGTCATGGTCAGTTCTACTATTTGTAACCAGAAGTTTCCTTTAGAAGTCTTATTTTTCATTGGATTCTAGACCCACACACTTTACTCTTAGGCAAATCCTTGCTTTTCTACTAAGTGAAACAGTAAACAATCTAGAGAAATAATAAATTTGTCTATTTCTCATAACCTATTTATGCTTATTTAAATATAATTCTAATAGTCTCAATTATTTAGTTTCCAAGCTTTTAGTAGAGTAGAAGTAGAATTTTAGTAGAAAGTTAGATGTGGATGTGGCTAGAGTCCTTTGTCCTGATAGCTTCAAGAAGAGATAGTTGGCAGACCAAAAGAGAAAGGTGGCAGCAAACTTATAGCCAGTTAAAAGAACACATAATAGTACAACAGTTTCTATAGGTACAAACAGTCCTACACATTTCAAAGCACATTGCTGCACTAAAGTGTAATTCAGATGCCATCTCCTTTGTAAGGCTGCCCGTTGTTTGTAGAGATGAGTTCCATGTTCTTTTACTGTTCCGCCTATTGCCAAACATATGACCTGTGGTTCCAATGAAACACCCTACTCTATTTCACACCCATGAATTTCTGTTTCAGGCCTGTGGATTTCTTAGCGTGTCACACCCTTTCCGACGATCACAAGTTATTCTCCAAAGACCCATTTGAATTCTCATGATGCGCAGTCCCTCCCTCCTCTGGTGTGTTATTGTGGTACTTGTTTAGATTTATAGAACTGGTTGTGTTTTGCCAAGAATTTTTGAACTTATGCATCTGCCTTACCTCTCTAATTGGATCATGAACACCAAGTGCCATTACCCTTGGCATAATGCCCTGGCTGTAAATGCTCCTGAACAAATGCTTATTGAATTTGATTGAACTTATCATAATTGATATTCAACCTGACAATCCTTAGTCCTCAAGGAAAAGTTAAATAGCAATCTGTACACTCTGTCGAAGAAGTACAAGAAAGTATATGATGTATTCTTAAAATATTTTTAAAAAATCATAAAAATAAAAACAGAAATTTGTGTAATGTGTTAGGACATATTTCCTTTAATTTATCATGAAATGTATTTCTTGTTGATAGAACAATGAGGTGTTATTTTTCACACTACAACAATCCTATTATGCCACCATGCTGTTTAAGTTTGAACATTATAGCATAGGTATGAAACATTAACTATGTCTTTTTAAAGGAGGTAGTGTAAAGAATTTGTGGCAGGTGGGAAAAATTTGAATAGTTTTATTTCAGTATATTTTGGAGAGAGCAGCTCTGTGTTCCTTGACATAACTGACCTGTTCCCAAAATGTTTGAGCTCAAATTCTACATTACTATTGACTCATGTTGCAATTTCCAGGGTGCTTTTATCTTTACTCTGGATTGATCTTTAATCGGGTGTGACTCCTGACACATTTGCTTTAAATTTCTCTCTCCTCCCTTGTCAAGTAGTTAATGATCTCAAAATGTCATACTTGATTCTGCAGATTTTCCAGGGAGTCAAGCGTGGGTAGTACAACAAAACAAATGAAAAACACAGCATCGCCCTATTGGTAATTTTTTCACACACATGCCAAGCCGGCTTCGTGGGCATGTGGACCATGGGCAGTGGCACAAGGTCTGTGCTCAGAACCAATCCATGCTTGGTGGAATGCTCTGCTGTTGCTAACTTGACATTTTAAATAATTTTGTCTTCTAATTTGTGTGTGTGAGTGATGTCTGATGGGGCAATGGAGCACGTATGTGAGCAGAAGAGACGTGCACAGTATGTGAATTTGCATGTCTGCTCCTCTTTGCTGCCCATTTGCATTTAGTGTTTGTGATGGCCAATGAGCACAGAACTCTGGTGGACCCGTGTTGCACAGGAGTTCAGCAAGACTCAAAGCATGTTATGTCTACAACATACAAAGCAAGCTACAGCACGGACAGCCCTGAAAGGCCATGCTTTCCATTTAACCAGAACAGACTTTGAATGCAGGAAGAAGAAAATGGCATTGAGTGAAATATGAATGATAAAGAAACCTTATCATATCCTGTGTTAGCCAGCCATGTATGCTGAAAATAGCATAGAAGGAAAGATAGGACCATCTATATTTCTTTTTCCTTTCAGTCCTTCCTTATTCATCAGTAAGCCCAAAATAATGAATGTTGGTAGAATATGAGTATATGAAAAGGTAAAATAAAAACAGTTGAATTAGTTTTGTGCAGAGTTTCTGTTGTTTTGGTAAGAATGTATGTGGTATGAAATACAACTGTGCAATCTTGGTGATTTCTCACACAAGTTAAATGCTTTTATTTTGCATTTAAAGCTGGAATTGCACAACATAAAGATGAATAATAAAATTAATGTTATTAACTTAAAATTGTAATTCAAATTTTCCTTACTTAGAACAACATTAAAAAGCAAATGAAAAACACTATGACAAGCCAAGAGGGAGACCGTGACAGAGAGGAAAAAATCTTGATATTCTAATACCTTTAATAGTACTTGTTTTCCTGCTTTTTGATCAAGGGTCTCTCATTTTCATTTTGTATAGAGCCCCACAAATTACATAGTTGGCCTTGCATAATGTATGGGTTTTGACAGACAAAAATCACATACTAGTATAATTTTAAAGAAATAATCTCTATTTCAAAAATTACAAAAAAACATTGTCAGAAATTGTCTATGAGGGGATGACGCTTCTTGTGGTTGCCAGGGACACAGCTGATGCATGCCCAGCAATGGCCATGGCCCGAGGGAGAAACTCACACTGGGAATTACTTGAGGATCAGACCAATTATGGTCATTTCTCCAATGGGACCAGAACATTGAAACATGATCTGGACTCATTACTTTCAATGAGTCAACCAACCCATTTGTACCCTGACACAAAGCAACCCTGGCCTGGGACCAGAGACCCTTCACTTATTCACAAATACGTACTGGCTACAGACTATTGCATGGTGAACAAGATGGTCACAGTCCTTGTCTTTGTAGAATTCACATACCAGTGTTTTGGAATGTAACAAGTAAAGAAGGGAGTAAAGTAAAAGAACAAAAGAACACAAACAACAAGCACTGTGAAGCACTATGGAGTTTCCTGTTTACTGAAATTTGTATTAGTCACCAAGACTCATTCATTGCAGGTGACACAAAAACCCACTTCAAACTGGCTTAAGCAAAAATAAAGTATAAGTTCCTATGGGCAGAAGTGATTCTCTAAAAGAAAACTGATGCATTTCTATCAGAAAAGGGGGACTGGATGATCCACTACAGAATTTTTAAATAAATCTTTGGTGATGTGAAGAATCACCCCATTCCTATCAGAATACATACTTTAAAATGTTGGTGTGATGACTTTTCTTAAAGCAGGAAACTCCTGAATGTTTTTGTTAATTTGAGCTCTCTTGAATCTGGAGGACGTCAGCCCTAGATGTTGTGAATGTCTGTCTGAGACTCAGGTAAAATGTTTAGGAAAACTAAAAAATGTTCAATAACCCATAAGAAGGCAGGGCAGTGGAAACAGAGGATTGAGGAAATAGAAAAATGAGGAAGCGGAGGGAACAAACATAGGGAATTAGAAAAAATTTTAAATTGAACAAAAATAAAAATATAACGACAAAAGTTTGGGATGCAGATAAAGTAGTTCTTAGAGCAAAATTTAAAGCATTAAGATTCTTATATTAGAAAATAAGAAAGGTCTCAAATCATGCCAAGCTTCAATCTTAAGAAACTAAAAAAAAAAAAAAAAAAAAAAAAAAAAAAGAGAGCAAAACAATCTCAAAGCAAGCAGAAGTAAGGAAATAAAATAGATATGAGCAGAAATTGATGAAATTGAAAACAGAATATTGATAGAGAAAATCCATTAAACCAAAAGCTGGTTCTTGAAAAGATCAATAAAATTTAGACTCTAGCAAGAGTGACAAAGAAAAAAGACAGAGAAGACAAAAATTACCAATGTCAGGAATAAAAGATACAGACCATGCAAATATTCGAACAGCAATAAAGGAATGCTATGAACAAACAGCAAAATTAAAGACTCTACAAGAAATGAAAATGGCAGACCAGTATCCCTCATGAATACGGATGCAAAAATCTACAATATAGTATTAGAAAATTGGATTTAGCAATGTGTAAAACTAACTGGGGTTTACCCAGCAAATGCAAGGTTGATTTGGTATTCAAAAAGCAACTAATGTAATCCTGTGTATTAACAATTGAAAGAAGAAAAACCACATTATCCTATTGATAGACACAGCATTTGAGAAAATTTAAATCCATTCATGATAAAAACTCTGAACAAATAAGGAATGAAATGAATATCCTCAACTTGAGAATGATATTAAAAAAAAATTCCTACAGCTAACATCATACTTAATGGTTGGGAACAAGGCAAAGATGTCGAGTGTTATTCCTATTCTCCATTATTCTGGAAGACCCAGCCATGGCAATTGCAAGAACAAGAAATTTTGAAAAATAATGAAGTTGGTGAACTCAACCTGATTTAAAGATTGTCTTAAAGCTGTAGTAACCAAGACAATGTGGTATTGGGAAAGGGACAGACTTGTAGATCAAAAAACAGAACAGGGTATCCAGAAACAGATCACACAAATATCGTTGACTGATTTTTTGAAAAAGATGCAAAGACAATTCAAAGGAGAAAGGATAGTTCTACCAACAAATGGTATTGGAATAATTGGACATCTTATGCAAAAAAAGTGAACCTTGACCTTTATACAAAAGTTAACTCAAAATGAATCATGGATCCAAATATCAAGTGTAAAACTATAAAAGTTTTAAAAGAAATCAAAGGAGAAAATCTTCCTACCCTGAAGTTTGACGAAAAGGTCTTAGACATGATACCAAATGCTCAATAGGTAAAAGTAAAATATGGATAAACTGAAATTCACCAAAATTAATAACTTTTGCTTTAAGAGAAACACTATTAAGATAATGAAAAGAAAAAGCTACATTCTGAGAGAAAATACTCAAAAATCACTTATCGAACAAGCAACCTGTCTCCAGAGTACATAAAGAACTCTCAAAACTCAACAGTAAGAAAACAACCTGATTTGAAAAAAATGGGCAAAAGACTTGGACAGACATTCTATTTAAGAGGGTATATGGAAGGCAAATAAACACACAAAGAGATGTTTAACATCACTTACCATGAAAAAAATTCAAACTAATCATTTGATGAGATACAACTATGTACCTATTAAAATGCCTAAAATAAAAAATATTGACCTACCAAGTGTTGTTGAAGATGCATAGCAATTGGAACACGTATACATTGCTGGTGGGAATGCAAAATGGCACAGACACTCTGAAAAACCATTGGTAGTTTCTTAAAAAGTTAAACGTATACTTACACTATAACCCAGCTATCCCACTCTTAGGTGTTTACCCTGGAGAAATCAAATCTTATAGGCACACAAAATCTGTACGTAAATGTTTACAGCAGCTCTCTTTATAATTTCCCAAAAACTTACAAACAACTTCAATGTCCTTTAGTGGGTGAATGGATAAACACATTCTGATACATTCATACAATGGAATACTACTCAGGAGTAAAAAAGAATGAACTACAAGGGTACTTCAAAAAGTTTGTGGAAAAATAGAATTAAAAGACAATACAAATCTTTCCATGAACTTTTTGAAGTACCTTCATATGGACACCTACAACAACTTGGATGAATCTCAATGGCATTACGTCCAGTGAAAGAAGCCAGTCACAAAAGGTAACACACTGTTTCTAGTTAAATGACATTTCAAAATGACAACACTATAGTGATGGAAATCAGATCAGTGGTTGCAGGAGTCGGGAGGGTCGGGGGTGGAGGATGGAACTACAAAGAAGGTAGTAAGATAGGTTTACCTCTTTGTAGGTACCTCTTATTGTGTGTGTAGATGAAACTGTCCTGTATACATAAGGAAAGGTCTTAGACATGATACCAAACATTTTGGACAGCTGAGATTAAAGAACAGAGTTTTCTTTCAAGCTGAATGTTAAATAGTCTCCTTTTAAAAATTTCTTTTAATAATCAGTTCCTGGAGTAATTAATGACACATATAAAAAAAAAATCAGGTCCAAATTGATGGACCTAGTTCATCAAATGGGAATTATAAGTAAATGAATATTACCCACATTTCACAGTTTTGCTACAGGTGGGATTCTTTGAAGATCTGGCCATTTAGGCCAGGCTTCCTTCTGAAAGGAGCAGAGAGGTTTTGTCTAAACCCATGGTCAAGTCTCTAGGGAGAACCATGTTACTGTTCCAGGAAACAGGTTGGGGATGAGTTAGTATTATAATCCCCCTTATTACATTTCCCGTAGCAGAAACTGTGGGCCTTCTCATGACATCTAATCACAAGTATCTTCTGCCTTGTTTGGTAATTGAAGTGGCATGTTTCTCCCCATTTTATTTATAAAGATGGATAGAAGAGCAAGCAAGCAAGAACTCTAAACAAATACAACTTTAGCATGAAGTCGGCAGGTGTTACAGTTTTTCTTGCCTAGTACAGATGGGCAACCTCACTTTGCAGAAGGGACTTGAGACCTCTAACCCCTTGCTTAAGAGCAGAAGATAATAAATAGTCTCAGCTCTAGTATCATACCTCCCTCCCCTGAGAAGGGAAACTCTCCAGGGCCACCTGCTATTTGTCAGTCTGTCCTGTGGGCACCCCCTGGTGGTCAGTTAGGTTGAGTGGCTCTCTGTTCCCTGCACCCAGGAGCTCCCTGGTTGGAACACTGTGTATAAGGCAAACAGAAACATTCTGATTCATTTCTCCGGAGCAGAAATAAAGAAATAGCTGACCACCAGCAGGAGAAGAAACAAAGAAACAAAGTATTTTTTGATCAAATGGTGTTAAAATGTGGTCATCAGAGCTAGAAATCCTTGTATTTCTACAAGAGCAAGTAGGTCTCTTTGCCTCCCTGTGCTTTAATTTTCTCATCTGGAAAATAAAAAAAACTTAAACTAGGTAATTTCTAAGGGTGCTTCCAGCTTTAAACTTACATAATATCCGATATGTTTAGTAGGTTTTTTCTTCTGTGGTGTTGAATACTGTTTCTGCCACCTGACTTGACACCAACGTTGAGAAGAGATTGTGCCTGGGAAATGGAAGAAAATGTGAAGATACCTTGCAGGTGTCCCTTCACCCTCCATCTTCCAGTCCCTTTCACCTGTGCCAGTGCAAGCTTCCTTAATATTTGCAATAGATGAGCATGATTAGGGCATAATTAAAGCTAATTGAAACGTAGTTTAGTTTCTTCCAAGAGGCTCTCATCCAATCACAATTAAGACCTGCCAGTTTTCAACGAGACGTAAGAATGTAAATTCAAATTCTGTGTTCCTGCTAAAAATGTGGATAAGGCCCTGTTTTCTGTACCGTTGGGTCCTCCCTATCATTTTAAGGCGTCACAGGTCCTGGAGCTAGAAGTTGCATTTAAACAATATACCTCACATTTAGTTTTGTCCTGCAGCTAACAAGGCCATTGATCCCAACAACCCACTGTGTATTTTTAACCAAGTCACTTACCTGTTCCCATCTTCTGTTGCCTTACCTGTGAGTTGGGGCTGTGAAAGTCAGAGACAATCCATGGTTCACACTTTGTAATGGCCACACAGGCATTAGTGAGGGTTATTAAAGTTGATTTCACAGAGATTCTATCTGAAAGTTACAATGTGCTCCTACAGAACATCAATTACTTCAAATGTTTCTTGGCTGATAATTATAATTTCTCTCCAATGCAAGCTTTTCTTATTAGAAGGAAGACAGATGACATTTCTTAGAGAGACACACATCCTAGAAGTTACTAACTGGCTAAATATAGAAACCCAGAAAGACTCACAAGAAATAATGCATTTCTCATTGGTTTGGCTACTAAAAAATATATTTTGTTCAGAAGAAAGGACAGGAAAAGATTGATCCATTTTCCCTTAAGGAAGCCTCCGTTTTAGACTCCTGGAGTCGAAGAATAAGGTTTTCAATAATCAACTCCAGGAGTAGTTCATGGCATGTTTAAGAAAAACCAGGTCCAAATTGATGGATGCAGTTCATCAAATGAGAATTAAAATATATGAATTACAAATAATTACAAAAAATTATAAAGATTGAATGAGGTAATATATATTGCCTAAGATAGTAAACAGCCAAGATGAATTAGCTTTTATGGATAGTACCATACTGAAGCATTTGTCTTTTTGGTAGGTACTGGTTTTGGTAGGATATGGCTGTACTGGAGAAGAAACAGTGCGGACGGAGCTCTTTCTCTACGGTAACATGCTGGGTGGGGGGCACCCTCATTCAACAGTAGTTTATCCGGGAAGATGAGCTCTTTCTACCTTTAGAGTGTGATTCCAATTTCCCTGCCTTGTTCCCCTTGAGCTACTGTATCTCTGAGAAGTGACCTCCCTCCCTTTGGACCAGTCCCCAGTGTCCTTAGCTCCTGTCCTGTCTTCAACGCATTTCTTCAATGAGTCTCTCCTGCTTTACATGAACACACCCCACGTCACCCTGCCCACCATCTTATCTCTTGGACCCAGGAGTATTTGGGGACCATAGCTCTGCTCTCTTGCCCTCTTCTGTCCCATATCGTGGTCTGATTGCTCTCGATTGCTCTCCTTTAGGTGCCTGCTTTTCCTCTGAGCTATGTGACATAATGTCCGGCAGGTTGGGGAAAATGCTGGTGACAAGTGGCTGTGTACCTTTACCCCTGGGGACTCCTTTGCTCTCAGGGGACTGGCAGTTAGTGGGGAATCTATGCAGGGAAATGGAAATGGTGATGTCTTCCCCCCACAGAGCTCACACCTAGTTGTTCTGGGAAGCCAGGAAAGACCGTGGCATTTCCTGCCTTGCTCTGTCAAATGTTGTCTCTTCTTACAGTAATCCTGGCGACTCTTTTTATCCCAGGATTTTATTCCAAATGGAATGTTAAGAGGGTTCAGATGCTGAAAGACAGGTCAGGGTGGTGGGGGCGGGGAGAGGTGTGAGCTTGTCCAGATCTGTGGCTTTGCCAGGACTGTTCTTAAGTTGACACAGTGCTAAATAAAAAAGCCCTTTGCTTTGATCTCAGGGACTTCCTGGGTAGACTGTCTGATTAGATAAAGATCACGTATCCCTCTCCCCCATCCTCTAGGAAGTAATCTAAACTTTGCAGCTATTCCTTGTCCTGTGTTCCTGTCTCCTTCTCAGAGTCAGCCTCTGTCTCATTGGGTCTCTCCCTGGGTCTTGGGTTTTTTTTTCTGTTTGAGCAGGAAAGGGAGCCTGAGAAAATAGGGCACTTCTTCCTCTTTGAATTCTTCTTTAGTTGTTTAGAAACAAAGCAAAAGCTTTGTTTGAGAGCCTCATATGGACCTCGTCTGGTCCTGGGCATCAAAGGGAATTGATCTCTGTTTGCAACATGGTCAGCTGCTGGGATGCTGTGAAGCAAGAGAGTTGGCAGGTGGAGGGTTTGGAGAAAGAAATACAGTCAGTGTCTGCACTGGGTTCACCAGCCAAGAAAACAGGGTGGGGGTAGGGGTGGGTGCAGGGGTGGAGGTGGGGGGGTCTCTTCTCTTAGAGTGACCTGTAACTGTTTAAGCAAAGTCCAGACACCCAGGAGATGCACCACAAACTCTCTTTGATGATGATGATCTGACTCACCCTTGGGAGTAGGGCAATTTTAAGAAATGCTTGAACCCAAAGACTTGCCAAATTGGAAATCATCTAGCAGCTTTCCAACTCTGTTTGGGAGGAGAATCTCTTTATGACACTAAAAAATGGCTTTTCAAAAGGACACTTGTACTTTTAATACTTTATTTTATTTAACACTAGAGGCTAATCGCTATTCTAAGTGAAACACACAACTTACATAATATAAATGTTAATTTATTAATTCCTTGTGACAGCTCTATGAGCGACAGTACAATTTAGTAACCATATTTTACAAATGAGGAAACTAAGGCACAGAGAAGTTACGTACTTTACTCAAGGTCACACAGTTAGCATGTGGCCAAATAGAGATTCAAATCCAGGGAGTCCAGCCCAGTAATCTGACTCTGCTGCCTACCTCCCCACCCCCACCACCCACACTTAGAAATTCACTAAAGAAATATACATGGAAAAAAATGATGTGAATCCAGTGATACTTCTAATATTTAGAGACACTGAAAAATAGTCATGCATTTATGTGGGAGGCCATTGAACGCAGTGGTTCAGTCATCAGTTTAACAAACATTCAAGAGCTGACTGCATGAGGCAGGCCTGAGCTCGGTGCTGGGGATGGAGTGGTGGAGAAAACATACCAAGTCCCTGTGCTCAAGCTGAGTCTTCAAGGGGCCTGGGGGCCTGCGCTGACAGCCCAGGAGGATCATGTTTATGCTGCAATACTAACGAAGGTTTTAGATGCTGTGGGGCCAGGATTCTGGAAATTCCTCAAGCATTTCTCCCCTTGGATCCAAGCAGCAATCACCACTTACCCAGAGAGGAAAAGTCCGGCTCGAGTTGGTGGACTGCAGCAGGCTGCTGGTGTAACCATGCCTAACATATACATTTTGACAAAAATTGTCAGGATTCATACAGTTTAGACCTCTGTGGAAGAAACTGCAATTTTCTCTCCAGCATCTTTTTTATTTGTCATAGTGTCCTTATTTCTTACCTGGGGCACGTGGCCACCCCAGAGAAAGACAATTTTCCCCATCATCTCTTGCAACTAGTTGTGGCCATATGACTAAGTTCTGGTCAATGGGATGCAAAAAGAAATGGGTCTTTCTCTTCTGGGAAGTCTTTAACACTCCTTCCTCTTTTTTGCTGTATGGAATATAAACATGATGACTGGAACTTGAGCAGTCATCTTAGAAAAAGTGGAAATTGCTTGAAGAGAAATGTAGAGCAGTGAGAGTGAAGGAACCTGGATCCCATACCTACCTGATACTATTAACCTATAGACTTATTTTTCATCAGAGAGCAATAAACTTCTGTCTTATTTAAGCCATGGTTACCTTGTTTTTCACTAACCTACCTGCAGCCAAAACTAATCCTAATTGATATAGCATCCCTCTGTAATAATATTTGATGTGGTTTTATTAATTTGAGTCTTTCTAAAGCCACCTACTAGCTGTCAAATACACTGCTTTTCCCTTTAACCAGAGTTAAATTCCCTTGTTTTCAGGCTTAAGTCCTGCTGGTACCATTGGTCTCTTATGTTCTGGGTTCCTTTCTCCACAACTACACCCACTGCCCCCCAGCCCCCAGCCTCTGACTTTGGGGTCTGGCGTCACCTCCTGAAAGCAGGCTGAGCAGACTCTCTAGCCCCCAACCCTTAGGTGGAGTTTTCTGAACTGCCGATGCTTTCTCCTGAGTGGTGCAGTGGTGCTGTTCACCTCTCTGAGCCCTGCACAGTCTCTGTGGGATCTGTGCTGTTTGGAGGGCTTCTTCCTTTTACCAGACTCCAGCCGTGGCCACGTGCCAGGGGCTCTGCTGGTGCTGCAGGCCCAGAGATGAGTAGGCCAACTGGGTGTTCTTGAGCCTCTCTCACTGTCTGGAGCGAGTGTGTGTGTGTGTGTGTGTGTGTGTGTGTGTGTGTGTGTGGTGGGAAAGGGGTTAACTTGCAGGAATCTTTCCCTGTAGCCAAAACTTATTCCCACTGATATCTTTAGGCATCATAGCAACCTTAGAACTCTGACAATTGATTTTTTTTCCCCCCTGAACAAGTGAAGGAGATAGAATGTGGGATATACCCCTGGGGAGCCAAGCACATGTGACCAGAAGACCTGTGTCCAGTTCATGCAGTGGAAGCCAGGAGTTGCTCATAGTCTAGTTTTTCTAACTCTGTTTGGTTTCCTGCAATTAGTGGGATTTTTTTTTCTATCTAATATTCACTTTAACAAAAAATAGACTTCTTTTTTTGGAGCCATTTTGGGTTCATAGCAAAATTGACTGCAAGGTACAGAGATTGCCCATATAACCCCTGTCCCCACACCTGTGCAGCCTCCCCCATTATCAACATCCCCCACCAGAGTGGCACATTTGTTACAAATGATGAACCTCCACTGACACATTGTTATCACCCAGAGTCCACAGTTTAATGTAGTGTTCACTCTTGGTGTTGTATATAGTTTTACGGGTTTGGACAAATGTCTAACAGCCTGTATCCACCATGATAGCAGCATACAGAGCAATTTCTGCCCTAACAATCCTCTGTGCTCTGCTTCTTCCTTCCTCCCTCCCTGCAAACCCCGGAGACCACTGATGTTTTTACTGTCTCCACCGTTTTGTCTTTTCCAGAGAGTCATGTAGTTGGATTCATACAGTGTGTAGCTTTTTCAGATTGGATTTTTCCCACTTGACAATATACGTTTAGGTTTCCTCCATGTCTTCTCATAGCTT